>NW_027395284.1:2468398-2514200 GCF_027580225.2 Misgurnus anguillicaudatus | reverse complement strand
ATGTGTTTAACTTGTTCAAACGAATCAAATATTTTTTGCTTGTCCAACTCAAGAGTAGTTTATTCATACAACTCAATTACATTGTGGACAGTGGTTCCATCCAATTACTTTTAGTTACTTTAACACAACAATGTCTATTTCAAGTACATCACACACAAAAATATACTTTTTGTAATAAACTCTATATAGCATTCATTTTATTCAAAAAAGAAATCTCATACACCAGTTCTTCAAGCCATGTTTATTGCACTTAAACTACAGATACTGTAAAGGATATACCAACAAATGAGATGCACTCATCAACTTGAAAAACTTGCAAAGTTTTTAAGGACTTTGGATATTACAATGTAACCTTATAACAACATTACAATTTTTTTACAGTTACTGACAAATGAAATGCACGAAAACTCCATTTCAAAAACATGGCATTTACATATGAAATATTAAAACATTCCTTTCTCAAAACATCTGCAAAAGGCTTGGTCTTCAGCATCTGAACTTTATGAGATAGTTACTTCCCATCTAGCTCCAGAAACAACAACTGCAATACTTCAAAAGTGTACCTGAATTCAGGAAAGTAGCTCAAGTTCAGTGCATATATCAGTCCCATCAGCATGGTTGTCGCATACACAATGTTGTTGAGGTCCAAGAACTCTTAATCCCTTCAATAACACTCCAACATCTGCTGGGCTGTCTTCGATGTCTGAACCATACATTTTTACAACAAGGACTCACATCACCATCTTCTGGATCGCCTCCTGGGTACTGGGTGCATCTGTATCCTGCAGGTGAGCATGACAATGATACAATTATTTTATGTTTATTAATAAGTTCAGAAAATCTCTTATTTACCATTTAATGTTATTCAAAACCACATCACTTGATTCTGTAAAACTGAAGTATTTTAAGAACGTTCTCATTCCATAATGTACAACAGCCAAAAAGTCAAAGAGGGCAAGTATTGTTTGCTTACCAACATACCTTGTTTTCTGCATTAGAAAGAAGTTTTGAAATACCATGGAGATGAGATAAAATAAAAAGTTATCCCAGGTGAAAAAGTACACGTCCATAATGTACTTAAAGTGCTCTATTTTCATGCACTAATTTTGTACATAATATACTAAAAATTCTTCTTTTGTACTTCTTAAGACAACCTTAAGAACATCTTGTACATTGTTCACAATGTCAGTCTAAATTAGATTTCAGGGCATATCGGATTTGACAAACTCATTGTCCATATTGTGGATCACAACCGTTCTGTGCGTCCTGTAGCGTTCTGCCGTTTTCTGGATTATCTACAATGTTTCTATGGCAATGACGTTGCACTGGCACGACAATCTGCCTCAACATCTGACGTGTTTATGTTTTACGTGACGCAACAGCATGACATAACCGAAAAGCTACACAAATGCGATCAGAGCGGTCAGACTGACTTGGATTTCCAGAAATGCGATTTGAAAAGGATTTTAAACCACCCATGGATGTAGCCCGAAACAGATTTGAAAAAACACTGATTTCATGTGGTTTTTGGCAGTTCACACTTTCTAAATGTGACTGGATTCAAATATCCACCAAAATCAGATTTAGACTGACAGTGTGAACAAGGTATAATTGTACTTCCCTGTTCTATTTTTGAGACACCATGAATATGAACTAAAATGTGCTAAAAATGTATTTTAAAAATGTATTTAGGTACCACTCGTAGTAAACTTGAACCCATCTTTGAAAGTTGGGTTCAAGTTTACAAGTTTTAACTAATACATTTTTAAAACAGAGATAGTATATTCAAAGCACATTTTAGTTAATAATCATGTCTCAAAACAGCACACATAAGTACACTTAGATAATCTTAAGAACATCTTAAAAAGTACTAAAGAATAATTTTTAGTATATCAAGTATAAATTAGTTTAAAAATAGAGCACTGTAAGTACATTATGGAAGTGTACTACTTTTTCACCTGGGATACCACAACATTTCAATTCCTTGATAATACAGCAAAGTATATGTATGCACATATACTTACCAAATACTCTTTAATTAGACTGGTCAGGTCTTCATTCAGGTAGACAAAGAAAGATCGGAGCCTGATCAATGTTGTCAGTCTAAATATGTAAATATCAAAATTGTATTAATTGTAGCATTCACAATATCAGGTAAACATTTACCTTTATTTTTAGATTATTATGCAAAATACAGCATGTAAGTGGAAAACAACAACAAAAAGGGACACCTTAAACCAGGGGTGGGCAATTCCTGGTCCCGAGGGCCACAGCCCTGCAGAGTTTCGCTCCAACCCTAATCAAACACAGCTGAAAAATCTAATTGAAGTCTTCAGAACTGTTTGGAAATTACATTCAGGTGTGTTTGATTAAGGTTGAAGCTAAACTCTGCAGGACTGTGGCCCTCGATGCCCACCCCTGCCTTAAACTGTACCTTTGTTTCTTTTTTACAAGTTCCAGAAACTTTCTAATTCCAATTTCACCAGTGCAAAAAGAAGTTTTATTATAAGGTTTTAATGAGTGCAGTTCTTC
Source organism: Misgurnus anguillicaudatus (assembly GCF_027580225.2). Lineage (NCBI taxonomy): Eukaryota > Metazoa > Chordata > Actinopteri > Cypriniformes > Cobitidae > Misgurnus > Misgurnus anguillicaudatus. The sequence continues at coordinate 2,511,668 of NW_027395284.1, read as the reverse complement.
ATACCCGTGTTGTGGTTTTTAATTCTCGGTCAATTGATGACTCCTCGTTTTGCATAGATCCTTATAAGCTTTGCAGAATATTGATCCATCTTCGCCAAGTATGTAGACACCAATGGGGCTGTTGCGATTCTTTTAAACTCTGCACAAATCTACAAAACACAATAAATTATTGTTACCACAAAGCCAATAAAGTTAAACATAAATGACTCAAAAACTTTTCACTCACCTCTTCCCTTCTGAAAAGAGCAGGCCATCTAGTTTTGAAATCTGCTATTGAAGGCGATTCCTTGACAACCTCATGTCTCCTGATAGAAAAGGTCTTGTCCATCAGCATTCATAATGTTTTCTCATTGTTCTTTTTAATTTCAGACAGAAGTATTACACTGACTACTTCCAGTGTTTTGGATGTCTCCGTTTGTGGATGGTAAGGGCAGTAGTTAACCAAAGCGTTGCATGTTTTTTTTATATGATAAGCAGCACTGGAAATTTCAGCTGGTTTGGGCTTGAGTAAATTTAATTTCACTTCAGTACAGCCAATTTTTCTCAGTTTTGTTATATATTTGGCAAAACACGCTTTTGCAACACAGTCAGAGCTTAATGAAGTAGATGGGGTTGACAAAACTACTGTGTCACAGGATGAAAGTGAAAGAGCTGGTGATGAGCAGGTACTCCTTTGAAAACTGTTCAGTTGTGGTGGGGGCGAGTTGTCACAATCACTTGGTGTTGTCAGAAATACCACCTTTAGTGTACTTTTGTCTTGAATTTCAGATGTGTACATGAGATTTAAAAACTAATTGCCCAAGTCAGAATCCATGAACTGCAGCCTTAAAAGTTCTTGTAGATTACATTGTTTTTCTATTTCCTTTGACAGGTCACTCACTGAAGTAGAAATGGCATACTGAAGGATCACCTTTTGTAACTTTTAGCCAGACTGGAGAAGTCTTTGTGGTATGACTGTGGAAAACAAATAAAATTTAGTTAATTATTTTTTTTAAATCAATTGTAAGTATGATTAAAAAACATTAACTTATGAATTGTCCATTTAACAAAATAAAAGCATATTTTACAACATATGCGTGGACTTGTCTTTTCAAAGTCACCAAACAAAGCACCAACCATATAACAATGTAGCAATGGATAATCAATCATCAGCTAACTAAAATAGGCACTGACAGACTTTAACATACAATGCAGTTTACCTAAAAAAGTGTGATATGCTCTAGTTTAAATAATCTGTTTTAATAAAACACATCTGGCTTCAGTCATGAACAAAAGCATCACTTGCCTCATCACCATAAAAACTTTTGGCCTCCTGTAATACTTCAGCAATGGAAACTACACCAGGCTTAAAATCACTCAGTGAATGCTGGTTGTGTTTTCTGTTTTTGTGTGATATAAAAGTCCCATTGACATTTGATTGGAAATCACAACCTGATAACATGCAAAATACCGTTTTACTTTTCTTTAAGTGACTGTTTATGTGAGCAAAGTATTCTTTTTCTGATGACACTGCACTGCATGCCTTGCACACAAATTACAAGTGAAAGTGGGCCTTTGTCGTCATGCAATATTACATATGTAGCATAATTCCTACTTAAATGAACAAGTAGAGCATAACATGTCTTGAATATATCAATTTGAATATGTAAAATGATATCTACACTGTCAAAAATAAAGGTACGAAGCTGTCACTGGGGCAGTACCCTTTAAAAAAGGTCCTAATATGTACCATTTAGGTACAAATATGTACCTTTAAAGGTACATTTTGCCAGTTCAAAGTACTAATATGCCCTCTTTGGGTACAAAGGTGTACCTTTTTGAAAGGGTACTGTCCCAGTGACAACTTTTGTACCTTTATTTCTGAGAGTGTATGATAACCCCACAACGCACGTGCAGCAGTCTTTAATGTTTTAGTAATTTAACTTAGATCACAAATTTTACATTTCAACATAACTTTAAGTAAATATTCATTCAAAGTAACAACAAAAAATAAACTTTAAGAACCCCTTGAGAAAATGCTCTGACTAAACACAGGAAAATACGTTTCAAAAACTAGTATTATCACCAGTAAAACAAGTTCAATGGCTAACGTTACCACCGGAACACGACAGAAAATCGAAGTTCAACTCACCACGAACACGTGAAGCAATTCATTCATTTTGAAACGCACAAATCACACAGTTTACAACACTGCTGCTATCATAAAACACTAAAAATGACCCGAAAATGAACAACACGTTTAATACCGTTTAAACACAAGTACATCACGTTTAATACGGTTTAAACACGTCACACGACAGATCGCGTGAAGCACTCCATTACATTTGAAACGCACAAATAACACACTTTACCTCACCGCTGCACAAATGACGTGAAATCATCACCATCGAACACAAACACCATCGACTTCAACATAAAATAAAGTTGCCTCAACAATGTTTTAAGATAGATTGAAGAAAAAACGTATTTAGTTCACTTACCGGAAACACCATCACCTGCGCGCCAGAGCTCCGCGCCGTCTTCGTGGAAGTCGTTAAATGACGTCACATCCGGTAGTTTGAATCGCAAAAGTAAACCAATTACTTTAGTTTAAAGATAGGTAGTTAGGTAAACTAGAGTGAATAACAAATTGATTTAGCATAACACATTACACTTGTATTTTGTCTTAAAAATAAATGTGTATGTTTTAATGTAACTAAATATATTTGTGTATAATGAACAGTGCTACAAAACCCATTTTTTGAGTGCACGGTCAGTGTACATTATAAACATGCATAAACATTATGGGACGGTTTCCCGGACAGGAATTATCTTAAGCCAGGACTAGGCCTTAGTTAAATAAGGAAATATAACTAATTTTAACAAACATGCCTTATACGAGAAACATTACTTATGTGAATTATGAGGCAAAAAAAACTCTTACATTTTTGTTTTGGTCTAGAACTAGTCTGGGAAACCGCCCCTATAAGCTTACATACTACACAGTGTAATGCATTTTAAAGTTGCAGTGTAAAACATGTTAACAAGGTACAAACCAACAGCTGACCATACTAATGTTGTCATATTAGTGGATTTTATTTGTCATAAAACATTGTTGATAGAATTTTATAAAAATACTACTTACACATTTTCGTGTGAGTCCCACACAAGAGCTCAATAGATTATACAGTAGAATGGAGCCCTGTGTGTTTGATTTGTGAAGGGTCATCTCTCCTAAACTGATTTTTTTAATATTAGGGTGTGTATGAGAATCACAGACTCAATGATGGATTGGTGTTAGTGTGGCGTCTTGCAGCACTGTGAGTCCCAGCGTCTTCATTCAGCTTTCATCCTGATCATAAATCCTGCCGATGGAAAACGGAGCGTGGGTCTGGGAATGTTAAGAGGCAGGTGCATAAGACAAAAGAACGTGTGTAAAATTACAAAAACTTTGATTGAATGCCAAACATTTTGCTGTAAGAGGAAGTTCAAATACGTGAGGGTCACTTGAGATACAGTATTGTTTAAAACACTTTTTGTAGTTCTAAACGTAGGATCGAGAGGAGCCTAAACATTCAGGTCTGTCAATCATCATTATGGACGTACATAAGGCAGCCTTCCAGCCTCCGGGTCCAGCTGCAGTTTTTCCGGCATCCCTCCTCCTCCCCATCTCCTCCTTCACTGCTCTCTTTCTTCCTCTGTGCATTTCTGTTGCAAGGGGGGTTGAACTTGGGGCTCAAGCCTCAGGTTCGCTCTCTCTGAAGGTTTAGAGCTCAGCTGCAGAGCTCCCTTCGAGGACAGCAAGCCAAGTTTGTTTACCATTAATCATTAAGATCTGAATGTGGACTATTGAACTGTGGGTTCACACCAGACGCGAGTTCAACAATTTGCACGAGTAGATTACGTACAAAGTCAATGCAAAGACGCGATCAGACGCATTCTTGCGCGAAAACATGCGTTATTTGCCTTAAACGCACACTATAAAAAACTTTGCTGCCTCAAAATTTTTTGTTGAATCAACTCAGATTTACAAGTCATGTCAACAGAAATTAGTTGTCACAACTTATAAAATATAGTTGAGAAAAGTCAACTTAAATTTATAAGTTATAACAACTTACCTGTAGATATAACAACTCATCTCTAGTCAAGATAAATAATAGTAAGTTGAAATGACTTGTAAATCCGAGTTGATTCAACAAAAAAATTTAAGGCAGCAAAGTATTTTTACAGTGCATTTTCGCCCAAGTTAAAAGTATTCAACTCGAAAAATTTGCATGACACGAAATTAAATCCCGTGAGTAATGCTACGTACACATACCAAATGCGGGGCATCGCGTTATTCGCTCTAGATTACTCTCGGGATTTAACTTTGTGTCATGCTAATTTTTCGCTCGAGTTAAATATTTTCAACTTGGGCGAAGATGTGTTTGAAGCAAATAGCGCGTGTTTTCGCTGCAAACGCGACAACCATATCGCGTCATTCGCATCGCCCCATGCGAGGACGCGTCTGATCACGTCTTTGCATTGAGTTTGTATGTAATCTACTTGTGCAATTCATATAAATTCATTTGATGTGAATTGTACAAAAACATACAAATACTAGAAAAAAAGCAACCATAAAGCCCCACCCCTGACACCAATGTCACAGGGGCGAAGATAAATCATACTGAAACATACAAATGAGATTGTACGAATTTAAATAAATTGACCATCTCGTAAAATCCATATGAATTCCTGAGAGACTGTGTTGGGTTTTTTGTAGACATTATCTGTGTTTTCTGTTTGTATCTTTATAAAATAATAATAAAACTTGGCTAAAACAAGACTTTTGCTCTATATGTTACATTCTGGAACATACAGTGATCATAGAGACCAAACTCCAAATAGTATTTACAAACACAATCGCATGTGACTTCTGTGTAAAATACAACAGAAAAATAAACCTGAATTTATATCAGTTTATATTACTGCATACCTTCATTTTGAGCAATAGTATGGCAGCATGAAAGAGTTTAATTACATTAAGTCTTACATTTATATCTTGACCTGGTCACTATTTGTTAAAAAGAGGAGTTTAGAAACATGTACAGTAAACTTCTGCTTTAGTGTTCCTGTAGCTCACTTTTGGTAAATCACCCAGCAAGCAATATTCATCATTTCAGCATCTAGGTTAACTATAGATCAATATAGTCCAAATATGAGTAACCCATGCCAGGTCAAAATAAACTTAAAATTGGTCCAAAATAACATGTGAGATTTTATCATGCACTGTAAAAAGTGAAAGGAGGTAATCTTTAATTGGTTACCCCTAAAAATTATTTTTTTTCAACTTACATTTTCTCATTTTAAGTTAAACATTGTTACCAATTGAAGTAATGAAGTAGTTTTTAAATGCTTAATTTTTTTCATGTAGAAGTGAGAAAATTTAAGTTGATTAAACTTGAATTTTTAAGTGTTACTGTTACCAAATGAGGTAATCTTAATCTTAACCGCTGTATTCTGCTGTTTATGTTTTTAAGATTTTTCTGTGTTTTTTCCTGCATCTATTTATATAAAGCTGCTTTGAAACAATTAAACAATTGTGAAAAGCGCTATATGAATTGAATTGAATTAATGTTTTAAGTAGATCCAACTTTCACTTTTTAGCAAAGTCAACATTGATTATAAAGCGTTTAAAATTCAAAATTGCTTGCAGGGTGTCTTATTGACAATGCAAAGGTTTTGGCTTTGTTTCCCATTTAACATTCAGACTGATTGAAGTGTGTTGCATGAATGCACTGTAAATTGCTTTGCATGAAAAAGGGTCTGCCAGATGCATAAATGTAATCCCAAGATGGTTAGTTTTTAATGAGACTACTGTAAGTGTAACTAATGACAAACTTATTGTTTGGGTCCAACTTTGCATGAGTTAGTAAATTTATCAGGACTTATTATTGCGTTTTATTCATGGTTATGTGATGTCATTATTCTTGTTATTCTGTGACTGTTAGACATCATTATAGAGGAGGACATGTTTTCAAAATCATGGTTCTAGTGTCTAGGACTTCAGTCAAACGTGTTTGGCACTCAACCATTTCCTATTGATTGTTTTCCTTCAGAATAAGATCACAGCGACCGAGATTCATACAGGGACAGAGTGACCTGAGAGCTCTGACTTTTAATGAGTAGAAATGCATTGAAAAAAAGACTGAAAATAAGAAACCAACAGATCTGACTTAAAATGTAGTAGATTTTTAAGTAGGGGTGTAAATCGGACAGTTCATTGCGATTCGATACAAAATCGATTTTCTCCGCCAGTGATATGATTTTTGGCGATCACCAAACCCCTTCTTTGATGTGATTGCAATACGATCCCATTCATTTATCAGTATTTTTATATTACGTGCCTAGTTAAGCAGTTACATTTTTACTTACAAATGCAACCAAAATATATAACATGAACATTTAATTTAACAATCTCTGTCCCAATTGGAACATTTACAACAACAAACTAACAAAAATATAATTTTTTTTAAATAAAGAAAAATAATTATGTGCAAAATGTCACATAAAATCAGTCTTATGATGGCAACAGTCAAAGTCTTTCAGCATTTTGTGCCAAAATGTGCAATAGTGACGATCACTGAGGTAGTTTTATTTAAATTGAAAAATAAATTAATATAAAAAATAAAGCTGTTAAACTTAACTGAATTTGATCGTTCACACAACATCTAACAATCAAACTAATGCTGCAGTGCTCCATATCGATCTATTTTTACACAAGTTATTCCTAAAGTTAAAATGCGATTTTGCACTTACACTTATATTTCTTGTATTTGACAGACACATACATTGAGTTTCTTATCTTTATGATCAAACTTGAAACCTCAGGTGTCCGCAAACTAAAATAATTTAAGACTAATGATTAAAACATTGCTTGACATAACATCACAAAAGGTACACATTTGTTAAGCATTTCTAAAATGCATTCAAAATCAAACTTAATGTTTATTGTTATTAAATTTAAAGATGTGATTGTTGTCTATATATCACCAAAGCTAGTGTTTAGTGCCAGCAGTGGCAAGACCATCCATTTTTTGCTAATCTTGCTTAAAATAATTATTTTCTTTAATCAACTTTTATATTAAACTACCATGAGCTCGCTTCTAACAGACATGGACTCCAAAACTATAAAACTTCAACTTTGATATTATTGTCTAATAAGTAAAGGAATCTTGTTTTGAGGATACAGTATATATTTTAGCAGGGACGATCAATACCCAGGGCCGGCCATTGCTATAGGCGAAGTAGGCGGTTGCCTAGGGCGACAAATGTGTCAGGAAAACAGGCGCGCTCTAGTGACGTGGAGGGGAGTTGCGTTACATTATTATGCTGGCGCATTGATCTTTAATAATTTTACTTTGCTATATTCGGGGCCTTTACTATGCTACTGTCAAATGGTAATAATTAACGAATATATATATTTTAAAAAAGTTATATGGCTTGTTTGAAAGTCTCACGAGACGTTGGAGAGGCTGTGTGCGTTGCGAGAGGTGGCTACGCTTCACCTTTAGAGGGTGTAGATGAAAGGAGCAGAGGAAGGCGTGTGCATTGTGCGAGCTTTCGGAGGCAGGTCACGCGTTGCCTCAAATTTGCTCTATGTTTCAATCCAAGAGGTCAAAAAAATTGTTTCATAATGCAATGCATGCTGTGCTGTGTCCACCAATACGTAACATCTCAGCGTACAAAAATTCCAACCTGAAACAACACGTAGCGGTAAGTTATGTCTATTTGAACACTATTAATGAATCGTTTGGTAACTATGGGCACTTTATTGTAATACTATTTCACACACTGTCCGAGTGTTTTGTCATATTTACACTTGTGCAAGCAAATCCTGTAAACCAAACAACACACATTGTACTGAATGAACCCTTACAGACAGCAGTTCTGCAGTGGTTTATTTGTATTCATCAAGTTCATTGTGATGCTGTAAGTGTTTTTTTTTTGGTGTGGGTCGGACAACAGCCAACAAACAGCAGCTTCCTGTTAATAATATAATGTCTTACAGCATATCCGTTATTCTTCAAGCTCATTCCACCAGATATCAGTTTGATTTGAAACCAGCTGAACTTCACCATATATTGTTAGGAATATAATAAAGCACACTTCACATGTATATTGATGTTTTTTATTTATAAGTCTGTCTTGGCATAGACGTCAAAGACCAGAACAGCATGTGTTTCAGGTCACCTTTACTGTGTGTGTGTGTGTGTGTGTGTGTGTGTGTGTGTGTGTGTGTGTGTGTGTGTGTGTGTGTGTGTGTGTGTACGTGCCTGAAGTGTTTATGTGAATTATTTTGGAGACACTCTGTGGGTAGCAGGCGTTCACATCATAGATCTCTCTGTCATTTTTATGAGTGTTGTCATGCATCACTATTCTTCTTGTTTATATCTGTGATTTAAAACTACAAAACGTAAGGTTTAATCTGTTTTAAGTAAAGATCATCTGGGGAATATCATGTAAACATGTCATTTTATTACGTCTGTTGTTAAAATAATGAAAGCTGAAACTGGAGTGTCGATTCATAAAGGGAACGCGACCGAGCTTGTGCTAAAACAAGAGTTAATATCAGCAGGAGCAGAGAGGAATTTTAAACAGGTAGAATATAAGCAACGTGGTTTATGTTGAAAAATGTACATTTTTCTGATACTTTTGTCATGTTTATGTGTAAATGATGTTGGAGCCCCTAAGGGGACATGGAGCAAAAATTAAATAAAGTTTAGTTTGGCCCTGTCCCAAATGGCACACTCCGGACTTGTGGTCCTCCTCAGAGTCCACACTTTGATGACATCATTTAGTGCAGACTTTAGGGACCCTTGATGCGAGTCCACGTGGGTGCACCAGAGTCGTATTTTGGGATAGACTCGAGCGTCACCCGGAAATAGGTAATGGCCCTGTCCCAAATGGCACACACCTGACTTGTGGTCCTCCTCAGAGTCCACACTTTGATGACATCATCTAGTGCAGACTTTAGGGACCCTTGATGCGAGTCCACGTGGGTGCACCAGAGTCGTATTTTGGGATAGACTCGAGCGTCACCCGGAAATAGGTAATGGCCCTGTCCCAAATGGCACACACCTGACTTGTGGTCCTCCTCAGAGTCCACACTTTGATGACATCATCTAGTGCAGACTTTAGGGACCCTTGATGCGAGTCCACGTGGGTGCACCAGAGTCGTATTTTGGGACAGACTTGAGCGTCACGCCAGAAATAGGTAGAGAAGTTGCCCGTAGGTGTGAACTCCTTCCTTCCGTCATCTGATTGGTCTGATTGCTCTTTTGCAAGCACTTCTCGGTTGCTAAAGTGCGCAAAGACTGCTGCAATGCCGGTTTCGCTGAAGACCGCATCAAGGGGGCAAAGGAGGCGCTGATGAGCACACTTCAAAGCGTAAAAATGACAGATGGGACACCCTACGGACTCGTAGACTAAGCGAGCATGCGCAATTTAAGGCCACGCGACCGAAAGTCCACATAAAGTGCGCCATTTGGGACAGGGCCTTTCGTATGCGCACGTGAAACTATCGCGTGCACACGCGAAACTAAACTTTCTAAAAAACTAAACTAAAAAATTCTGCACATCAAGGTTTTGTATTAGCACATAAAACTAAACTTTAGATTTTTTTACTCCAATATCACCTAAAAGGCTCGGTAAATGACAGATCCACTTTGATGCGGTTATAATAAACATCAGATTAATCTGCACAGAGTAGCAGAGACTATAAACTCCGAAAATAAACGTACAAAAAAATCTAATAATTCCAATTTCTCTTCAAATCACTGCAGTTTTTTTTAGTTCAAACAGAGATGGTGATTGAGAGGCAAAAGTTATGGATTGTAGGCTAGCTTTGGGCAAACATCTAAACTTGAGTTTAAAAACATGTATCTTGTCCTGCAATATGCCCCAAAACACACTACAAAGAGGAATTTTGTAGTGTTTAAATGGTAAAAGCGAATGGTTCCTAATGGTATTTTAATGGAAACCATTAGAATATCTGTGATGGTTTCTATAGTTTTTTTCAGCAGGGCAACTTGAGGAAATATGCAACCAGACCTGCTGTTTGTGGGCTGTTTTGACTTCCATCAGGAAGCAGTAACCTATAAACCACCCAGAACAACACATCCTCACCCCATGTCGTCAATATTTGACGACACTTGACCATTCGTCAATATGTGACGGGGAGGGTATACCTTTCGCGTCATTTTTTGACGAACTGGGGACTTCAATACTATTACGTCCGTTGCATTCTCTTTCCTATTTTCTTACCATTTTCGCGTCGGTTTAGGGTTAGATTACGCAAAATTAAACAGTGTACGCGAAATTAAACAGTTGTCACCTGGCGTTGGGGTTAGAGTTAGGTTTGGGTAGGGATGTCATTATGTAAATCTAACCCTAAACCGACGCGAAAATGGTAAGAAAATAGGAAAGAGAATGCAACGGACGTAATAGTATTGAAGTCCCCAGTTCGTCAAAAAATGACGCGAAAGGTATACCCTCCCCGTCACATATTGACGAATGGTCAAGTGTCGTCAAATATTGACGACATGGGGTGAGGATGGGTTGCCCAGAAGACCCTACCCAGACCGCAGACGACTCCAGGCCGGATCCGCACCAAAGTCAGCGGCTCCAGTGTGGATCTGGAGCAGATTTGGCCCAAAGTTGCCTACTGTCTGGGTAGCAACCAAATAACAATAGCAACCAGAATACTGACAGATTACTCGCAAACATTGTCAGAAACTTTCTTGTTCAATCTACAGTAGTTTCATCTGTAAATATTCTCTCTCTCTCTCTCTCTCTCTCTCTCTCTCTCTCTCTCTTTCTCTCTCTCTCTCTCATCTCACCTTGCATTGTTTTGAAAGCTTGATTGAATTTCATTGATATGGGACAGCGGTGATATAAGATCTTCTGCTAGCAAAGCGTAATCCAGAATGCCAGACGTTTGCAGTTGAGCTACTTTACTTTACACATTTGTGCCCTAAATACACTCTGCATAAAAGATTCCTATACATACTGATGGTATGGGATACATACCAGCTGGCCTATTAATATTCTGATAGGCTACAAACCAATTGCAAAAGCAAAACCTTTGTGACAAAATGTTAAGTCCACATGTGATATGTTATACTCTAAAATACTCTAAATCTAAAATAATATGTGTACATATGTATTTTTTTAATTATGATGATGTCAATTTATAATCTCATATTAATAGAGACATTGTTGATTGATTTGTCACCCCACATTTTACAACGAACTATTGAAGCACAAGCATTTTATCATCTACAAATGCACCTCATTAAATTTATTATGTAACATTTTTTTGTGGATGAATATTGAGTACATTGAAATGACAGTGCCAGTGTATTTGATCAACCTAAAAGCAAATAATGTTCTCCTGAGAGGATGAAGGTCAAAGTATAAGATCCACATTGACGACACGTACTGTGATGTCTGCAGGTCATTGATCACAACACCATTATTTGGATTACATTTACCGCGGTATCTCTCTATGTTAGAGAGAGGAGTCTCTGACTCTCTGCTTTTTGTTTTTTAAACTGATCGACAATTAACTTTATCCGAAATCAGGAAAGATCAAAGTTATCCACTAAGTTATTCATATTGTATGAGATGAAATAGTTGCTCACCGCATACTGATGTGAATGTATATAAGGAGTATATATCTTAAAGGTCATAAAAAATCCTGTTGTTTCATCCTCTCGTTTTATTTGATATACTGTAGTCCTGTGGTATGACAAATGAATTAAACTGTAGTTTCATAAGATGCGTAGATGATGATAATAATAAAGTACACAAAATACAGTTTAGGGATGACTGTAGCATGCATTTAGCTGATTTTGTATGATTACACTTGAAATAGAGAGTAAATATGAGCATGATTATTACTAAAATATATCACAGTAAGTATGAGTAATATGTTACTGTTAGCTTTGTTTCAAAAATGTGACCTTTGACACGTCCAAACCTCTCTGACATCACAAACAAACACAAGGGCATTGAACTGGGAGTCATTTTCCATTGACTCTGGACGTGACAGCCGGCGTGTTATCATACCGATCAGATTTGTTCTTGTAATCTGGTTTAACACCGAGCATCTAAAGTTTCTGATCTCTCTATGTGCTGCTGATGTGAAGATCAGGCACATCTCCAAAACCTGGAGCTCAAGCAAATGCCACAGTCACTCACTTGACCTTTCACACTTTGGCTCTGTTTTAAAATCTAGTGAAGTTTACTATGTAGAATGCATTGGTAGCACACTACATGGGGGACACGTGGGACGTTCACTGCACTTTTCAACTCGCCATTACCATTCCCGCCATGTATTTTTTTGTTACTTACATTTTAGGGAATTAGCATTAACCCAATTACAACTGAGCGAAGCATCTTTTATGCACATGCGTCTGTTTGAGCTTCAAAAGAAAAGTAAAATGGGAAGGTCATTGCCGCGTCATCACAAAGGACTATTTCACATGCTTTTGGCATTCCCAAATTAAGCATTTAAGCACAAAAATTACTATTTACTCACATGCTGTTTGAAATTGTTGCATGTGCTCCCACTTGAAGTGCGTGCCTGAAACCTGCATCTTAAAACATTATTGCTATTTTGTGTATTTGATATTATGTGTTTGCATGGTTTATGGTTCAAAAACACATTATTTTCCACATACCGTACTTTTTTTTTGCTCCAGATTTAACTTGCTTTACTGGAACACTGATTTTGTACAAAGCTCATCGATCTGAAAAGCACTATGTCCCTCATTGGCAGCTTATCAGTATGTTGTGATTGGCCTGAATACCTCTGACGTCAGTCAGAAATGTGATGCTTCTTACCATGTTTTGAAGATTAGCTCACAATGCAATGCGGACAGGATCAAGTTAATATCGTCTTTACTGCCGAAAAAGCAGATGACCAAGCTGATCGATCAACTTTTACCAGCGCGGCTTGAGCAGAACGTAACAGATCAACATGATCTCACGGAAAGTCATGTTATAGTGACGAAATATTTGATTAATTTATTTGTGTCCATGGTACGAAATTCAGCTGTTTTGTGCCTTAAGCAAGAATGTCTTTTTTGTGTCAATTTCTATAAATAGTTTTTTGTCTCCGTGGCATGACTTTCTTGTGTCATTTTATGTATTGTTTCCTTGTTGAATGTAAGCGGTTGAGAAATTAAACATAGTAGCTTATTGGATCCGTGCACTTCCTCTCAAAAGTGCAAGAATGCTGTTTCTACTGTTAATCAAACAATGACAATCAGAAAAAATCATTTATTTGCCTTAAATGATTAACTTTTATAACTGCAAAAAGGAATAATCTTTTCTAAATTTAAACTATACACAGTATGGGGCGGTTTCCCAAACAGGGTTTAGATTAATCAACAACTAGGCCTTAGTTATTTTAGAACATTGAAGTAGGTTTTACAAACATACCTTAGAAAAAAACATTACTGGTGTGCATTTTTATTTTCTTTTTTATTTACAGTGAATGAATGTTGTATGATTGTAGTCTTTATGTTAGTCTGCCTAAGGATTACATATGAAAAATTGTTATTGTAACTAATTGCATTTACATGCTGCATTTTATACAACAATGTTCATGAATATGCATGGTCACTATCAAATAAACAATAAAATAAAATAAAAATCAATTTTGAGACAAAACAATGGCACTGATATATTTAAGATACGTCAGTGCAAGATGTTTTTTTAGTTAAGGTGCAGCTCAAACATGCATTTTATTTTGGGACTAGACTTAAGCTCTGTCTGGAAAAACATCCCTATAAGACTATGCATGCAGTATTATTTTATATTTTATTATGTTTCTACAGACCAACCTAAACAAACATAAAAAGCACTGTTTATTTGTATGCATGTTATATTATAATTATTTGGACAATTGCTCATATTTTTTATATTATTTATTATTTGTTTTCTATTACTGATCATTTACCTGTCTTTATAAAAATATATATATATATATATATATATATATATATAGGTCAAAGTGTCTGAATTATTTTTGGTCCTAAATTGTTTATCAATTACTGGTATACCACTGTATGAAGAATTTGTTGGGTATAATATGTCACAGTTTATGTCCTTGTCCCCATCACTTTTAAGATGACGGCTATGCCCCGGGCCCCCGGCACACTAACTGATATAACTGATATGAAAACTTACAAGTGATTGATTTCAAACACCCCAGACAGCAGACGACTCCTGGCCAGATCTGCACCGGAGCTCCTGGCTTTGGCGGTGCAAATCCGTCCCCGAGTCGTCTGCTATCTGGGACATCTCTGAGCTTTGACCATCATATATTTTTCTCCAAATTATCTGGAGATCATCACCTTCCCATCGCTAAACCCTCCAAACTTTAATTGATGCAAATTGAGGTATTTTGGTTTTCTAAGGGTGTAGAATAGACATCTTTGTTTGAATGAGGCACAGATAACAGGAGAGATGAACTTTAACAATTTAACACAACTTTATATGTGTTACTGTCTATCATTCAGCCTCAACATCCCAAAAACCTCAGATGAGGACAGGGTGTGTGTGTGTGTAAAAGGTCATCTCTGTTTCACTACAAGCTTTTGTCCTCTGAAGTTCTTCTTGTCTTATTCATGACAAAACCTCTTTTGATTCTGCTCTGACTTCAGTTTAGAGGACTGAGAAAGCAGAAGGTCTCTGGAGATATGACGATTTACCTCAGGAGAAACCTGGAAAATAAGGAAACCTCTGATGGGAATCCTTGAAGTGTCCTGTTTGTTTAAACAGATTTCAGCTTCACCATCACAGTGCAAACTATTTGACAAGTGTAGACAAGTGTAACAAAATCTTGTTTACCTTATTAATTTGGGCTTTATATTTTGGCTTAATGGCCACTTTGGATTTTTGACACCCAAAATAGTTCAATTAGGGTCATTTATGTTTCCAGTTAAATGCAATCCTGGTTCACTGTAAAAAGTAATACCTAGATCTAACTTATAAAAAGTGAGGCAAGTGATTGCATGGGAAGTTTTAGGTTGAGTCAACTTGCAACCTTTTTTAAGTATATTGAACACACTAACATTACTTAAAATGAATGCAATAAAATCGAGTTGAGTTAACTAATTTTACCTACTTTTCTTAGTACAGGTAACATATTTATGGTTAGTTGTTGTTTTTTATTCCGTGAGATGAGGGCACGAAACGTTTATTCAATCAACGCACCCACTTAGTTTCATTTTGGGCAGCTGTAAAGCATATTATAAAACGGCCAGTTCTGGTTCTTCATTCTGATTGGTTGAAACGCGTTCTCAGCTGTGATAAAACTCACCGGTAAACCCACGGCTCAAACCGTATTACATAGCTTGTATCACTGCGCCACTGTTGTTGTGTACTGTAGAAAATAACTGTCAAAATGTCGGATTTTGTTGTCAATTTTGATTTATTGGGTGGGCTAATTATATTATATTGTATTAATTATAATCCTCAACAATTGAACAATTAATGGCGATATCCAGATAAGTGTCAATAAATATTGTTGAGTTTTCTTGTTGATTAATCATTAATGCTTCCGTGAGGAGTAGTTGTACCGTATATTATCCACTGGGTGGCGATCTTACACAAACACTGATGCTTTCACTCAACACTTTAAAACTCAAGTGTATTTTTTGATCAGCGATCTGAATCGGATTTCTAACAAAAGTCATTCACAGAAATGGAATTATCCCAACATTTTGCTCAAAATTTGAGAGGATAAAAGAACAATTGAAGGTAGGGTGAAACGTTTTTATTTTGTTGTTTGAAAGCAGAGGGTCTGTTCTTTCATTTGATATATTGTATGTTTATATATCTAAAGAAGAACATTTTTCTGGAAGGCATTAATGTTTAACTAAAGCTGGGTGGCAACTCTTTTAAAAAACGCTGGCAGGGAAAGTGTCAAGCATGCTTCCAAGCATATCCACACGTCAACAGTTGCACGGTATAAATGTTAATGTATAAATTAGATGAATGTTAATTTATGAAAATAAACACCACAGTCTTAATGAATCATATTTTCATTGTGTCTTTGCTCCGTCTGTTTTGCTTGGGAACCGCTCTGTTGCAGACACACTTGAGAGGAACTACTTTGTTTGGCGGAAGACTAATATCTGTACTAATATAATTACAACTTATTTGCTGTGTTTTATTATATGAAATCCTGCTATACATAATTTGAAGCAACCGTTTTATAAACGCAATAAGCCCCGCGAAGCAGTGGGTTACCAGTGCATTTTATAACGGCTAAGGGGGTTTTAGGCACTCCGCTTCGCGTCGTGCCTAACAACGCCCCTTAGCCGTTATAAAATGCACTGGTAACCCACTGCTTCGCGGGGCTTATTGCTTTAACATGCTTCGGTATGCAGTCTATGCACAAGCACCAGTCTTCTGAACAATGGTAACTACAAAACTAAAAGAAGAAACAGAAACTCTTCCAAATATCGAAGATAAATGAACATTAAACACTAACAAGTCTTTCTTTTTAGTTTAAAACAAACAAAAAAAGTTTCAATTCGAATTTTACTTTCCAAATGCAGTCCCATGCAAAGCATGCTGGGAACTGCAAGTCCACTGCCTAGTCAGTTATGTTTACTAAAATAATTCATGTAGATTTAACACAAAATTTTCTTTCTTACAAATTTGCATTATACATAATAAAATGAAGTTGAATTTACTCAATAATGTGTTCATTTAGAATAACTCAAATTATTCCAATTTTTATGTTATTTAAACCCATATTTTGATTAAAAAACAAGAATTTAAATTTTTTAATACAGTTTACTCAATTAATTTTTGTTTAAATCTACTAAGGCACAGAAACACTTTTTACAGTGTTCTTCTCTTTCAATATTGCAGTAATATTGAAAAATATTTCAAGAATTTACACTGTAGGTTTTAAAGATTATCATTTATAGCCTTCACATGCTATTGAAATTCATAATTCCGACTTATGAAGTCGTAATTACGAGTTTGTTGTGTTCATGTGCTTCATTGTCAGAAAGAATGGAGGACCCCAGGTTCATACTTGTATGTGTTTTGGGAAATGTTATTTAAACACAGTATTTGCTACTTTAATGGCAACACAAGGCAATGAAGCTGTTGTGGATGAAAACTAATAAAGCAGCAGAAATCCTTCCCCCATCCGTCATTTCTCTCAAGTTTGAGGCTCGTCCATCTCGGGAATTCGGGTATAAAAATAAACACAACATCACGATTCAATTTTTACCTTGGAAATCATGTTTACAAAATATACGGCATTTCCTTTTAATGTATTATTTTCTCCTCGTGGTTTTATTTCTCCTCAGTGTGGCGTATTTGCACGGCTCAGAGATTTTCTGAAGAGGGTGTAAAGCACACCTGTACAGATAGCAGCACTCAATATGAGTTCATTAGAAAAGGATTAGATCTTTATATTTGTTGTCGACTGATGGATTAGACTTTTATGTAGAAATGTGAGACTAACACATGCGATTAACATTCACAGTCGGTTATTCTGACCTCATCTCACCGGGTTTGTGTTATAGATGAATGTCAGGGTATCAGAGTACATATATGCACATACTGTCGGATTATAATGCCTGTATTAAACCCCAAGTTAATGGGTGCACCTAAAATCCAATGACAACATTCTTTGCATTGAAAGTTTCTTGTGACAATAAGAAACAACTACAGACAGATTGTATAAAATGATTATGTAGAATCTCTATAACGGGTACGAGCATCTAGATGGTTAAAGCGTAATTTTGTTGTGTAACGATAAGTCATTCCAAAAACAATGGCGACGGGTGTGCATGACCTCATACAGCGCCGCAGTGTTTGCCTTGGGCACATTTTCAATTTTCTATTTTAAATTGCGCAGTTTCAAATGTAATTATAACGTAGGCGGTACTCTTTCCAAATGAAAAACTTTTGCACCTAAATAGATCACATTAGTACCTCAGAGGTACAGTACATATTAGTACTAAAGTGTGCATATTAAAACCTTATTGAAACTTCACTTGCACCACAGAGTGAAAAATAATCTTTCCAGTTAAAAAAAAAACAGATCTGCGATGTAAAAAGGAAATACAGTAGTTTATTTCTATACTGAAATTCATCATCAGCATTCACATTTAAATTGGCAATCATAATATCATAACATCAAATGCATGACACAGTGTGCAAAGGTACAATACTGCAGTCAATGGAAGTGCTTTGCTTTGAATTTAAATGTAATGTCTGAAAGAAACATCAGATCCATTACCATGCATTCATGTACAAAAAACACAAATACTAAAAACAGCAGCCATGGGAATAACATCAAAACATACTTGTGTAAAAAGTGAAGTTAACATAATGTGTCATAGGAATACATCTGCCTTTTTTAGAAATTGTTTCATTCCTATTCTAATACAGTGTCATTTTGTTCATTGTTCAGTGCATATAGTATGGAAGCCCATTTCCGTCACAAACGAAAATAAATCATGCTCTGCTAAATCATAATTATGAAGGGAAAAATCATAAGTTTGACTTTAAAAGTCATAATTATGAGTTAAAAAGTAATAATTTCTACTTTTTGTCTCACCTATATCGCCTTGAAAGTCAAGTGGATTTGAAACATTAGAGGTGGGGTTTCGTTAGTGGTTTTTATAAAAATTTTATGTTTTTGTACGATTCACTTACGAATTAGCAAACTTGTGAAATACGTACAAATTCTTGTTAGATCATGTTGGTCTGACCAACTAGCAATTAGTGAGAGCTTATCAGTTTTGCTATTTGGATTTAAATTAGACTTATCTTTCTATGTAACATACTTAAAACAGTTATGATCAGTCTTCAAGAAAAAAATACTGACTAATGACAAATTTTAAGGGGATGTGCACACCTGGCGTATGTTTTCAATTGTTTCCAATGAAAGTGCCTCGCTTTTCCATTCGAGAGAAGCTGACGGGTTTTGTCCGCGCTGAGCGCCAGCACTCAACGGTTATTCCACGCTGAATGCAGAGAGTTGAAAAATGTTCAACTTTTGGTGAAAAGCTCAGCTAATCAATGTCACTACTCACTTGGCCGTCTTTTCACAGCAGAGGATGGGTGGGACTAATATCCCAACAACCAACCGGCGCATCGTTCAACGACTGATAAAAAAGCATAAGTATCATAGCAACCAAAGCGCTCACCTGAAAAAAGCTGGAAAGTGCCTACAGTCTGTGTCCACATGCCATTTTTTAGCCACGTTTAAACGCTTAAGTGTACATGCCCTTTAAGACTAGTCTTACCGTTCATTCACACCAGCCGCGGTAGCGGCAGCAAAAGCGTGCTATTCGCATGTAGTTGGACGCTTGAACATTTTGAGTTTACTTGCTTAATTCGCGCGTGAAATTCTAGTCATTCGAGACATTTACGTGGAAAATCGCGTCATGGGAGGGGCTTCTGCGACTCAGCTCGCTCCCTGTAATCATGTCACTACTAGAGCAAGCTCCTGATTGGTTAACGCAACGCGAATATCCACCAAAGTTCAGATTTTTCAACTTGCATGTCTCCCGCTGCAACTCACGCCGTCGCGCATTACCGTGGGTTCCCACCAGCTGCGTCAAATTTGTGTCTACTGCATTTAGTTTGCCGCTTGAACATTTTGAGGTTACTCGCTTCATTCGCGCCTGAAAGCCGCACGTGAAATCGTAGTCATTGAGACATTCACGCGGACATTTGCATCATTGGAGGGCCTTCCGTAGGCTTCTGCGACTCCGCTCGCTTCCTGTAATTTTGTCAGTACTAGAGCAATCCCCTGATCAGTTAACGCAGTGCGTTTTTCCGCCAAAGTTAACATTTTCAACTTGTGCGTTTTCCGCAGCAACGTTCAATTCGCGTGAACTAGACGCGCGAATGAGGCGGAATCGCATCTATCACGCATCTAAATGCCTTATCGTGCCGTGAGACCTCCAGATGCACGTCAACACGTCTTTACATTGACTTAACATTGAAATCACTCACGCTTGACGCCTCTACTGTGGCTGGTCTGAACGCAGCATTAGGCCATTCGCACCATGCCATTTGTGTGTACCGCACGATGCCGATTTGCGTTTTTGCATTGACTTGTATATGTAAACATGTAAATCCCTCGCGCTTGCCGCCTCTTCCGCGTCTGGTGTGAATGCAACATTAGAAGTTTATGCCACTAGCCACTGGTATGTTGTAATGGAGCTCAGGTTTGTGAAGTTGTGTGTGTAGTTGTATTGGTTTGTGTATTTATATGGGACATATCCAGAAACTTGGATCAAAAGCTTTCCAGCATCATGCTGTAAATATAACCTGTGTGTGTGTGTGTCTATGATACAGAAAGGTCATGCATTTCTTTGTTGCCAGCCCTTCACAGAGGTGCTAACAGACTTTAGTCCAACACTACTGAGAGCACAAGTCATGCACTCACTGTCAGATCAAGACTTATTTCTACACTAACTAACTAACTACAGTAGTTTCCTGTAGATATTATGTTATTCGTCATTTGATGTGCTGTAATTCTGTAGTTTGGGTTTTCTCTTGTTGGTCCGTTGATTTGATGAGAACTCATTGTGGTGGTTTGGATCGGGTCGCCTTTAGTTCAGATGAGACTGAACGCTGTAGTGATGGAGGTAAAGAGAAGCAGAGCGCTGGCTACGACCACCTGATCGCTCGACCGATACACTACGCGTCCATTACGAGACTGTACAGGTCGAAATGTTAGCTCCATTGTCTTCCCATCATGGAACTTCAGAGATGAAAATTTTTCAAGCTGTTTGGAAAAAGAAGAATTTGTATGAAATCATTGTATCATATTCAAAGCATTAAGCGCAGAGTATAGTAAGTTTTTTTTCGTGCACGCAAATGTACCCAAACAGTCAACCATGGTTATTTTGTGGTTACCATGGTGTTACTACAGTAACCATTGTTGTTTGGTTTTAACTGTAGTAAAACCATGGTTCATTTTCTTTAAGATCATAGCTGAACCATTACAAGAAAAGCTATGTTAAGAGAATCTACAAATCCTAACTAAGCTGCTGTGATTCAATCATACCTGTTCTTTGCTGATAGGAATGGGATTTTCAAAGACAGTCCAGACCACGACTTCATTGCAGCCTGGTGTGGTTAGAGATCCATCGTAACGGTAATAATTAGTCATTTTCTCCTCTGACAGAATGAACTGGCTAAGCGAGATCTTTCGAAGAGTCATGTTTCCATCTGCAGAACAACACAGACAGAAAAGTCGATCACCTATCTGCTGGTAGTCAGTCCAGGATTAGAATTAACACAGTGTAGTGCTCTAAGGGTTACTACATTTGACCCCCCCCCCCCCAAAAAAAAAAAAAGTCTAGTCATTCAGGGCTCCAGACATTTTTCGCTGTATGGAGCACTGTAGCCTCTGACTTGAAAAGTTTAGGAGCACAAGCAAAAAAATTAAGGGCACACCTAAAATCAGACTTAACTCTATGCAGTTGCTGTACTTGTCATTATGCACAATTGATGAAACTTTCAGAATAGGAAGTTATGAACCAAAGAACCATACACAACTCCCTTAACTACTGTAATTCTAGGCAAAATATGCATACATATAATTTATATCCAGATAGCATAATGTAATGAGATAAGTGGCATGGCAATATACACTCACCTAAAGGATTATTAGGAACATCATACTAATACTGTGTTTGACCCTTAATTCTACGTGGCATTGATTCAACAAGGTGCTGAAATCATTCTTTAGAAATGTTGGCCCATATTGATAGGATACCATTTTGCAGTTGATGGAAATTTGTGGGATGCACATCCAGGGCACGAAGCTCCCGTTCCACCACATCCCAAAGATGCTCTACTGGGTTGAGATCTGGTGACTGTGGGGGCCATTTTAGTACAGTGAACTCATTGTCATGTTCAAGAAAACAATTTTGAATTGATTCAAGCTTTGTGACATGCTTGTACATACTTGTATCTTTTACACGTTTTTAATCTTCTATCCAGTTTTTCTTAACTGGGCACCTAATGTCAAAGACCTTTATTTTCATTTATAATGTTTTTGATGTTAATGTAGACTAAAGTTCTCCTGTTTCCTCTATCTCTCATCTCTGCAATGTCTAATTAAACCCGTGCAGGCTCATTTTCTCTCTGTTCTGAGTTATGTGTTGACCTCACGCGAGGCTGCATAGACCTATCGGTAGATTCAACTGAGCGCATGGGTACATGAAACGATTGATGGGTATATATAATAATAAGGAATTACAGTGAAGTTAACACAAAATCGATTTGTTATACAAAGATGTTTCATCTAATAAAATTGGACTTACAGCTCCAATAACAAACACTTCAACAAAATCTCAATGGCAATTTGTACATATTTTACAAGGTGGCTAATTTGTATGTTTTTACGCGATTCACTTACACCTTTACACCTTTATTGAAGGATTTAAGTAAAATTTCATATATATTAAAATGTTAATTCAAGCTGAACTGGTGTTAATATTCTATACATGTGATAAGTAAAGGCAAGTTGTTTGGAGTAATAACAACACTTACTCGTGTTCTGTATTTTCTTTAAGGCATCTATAAGCTGGTCATAGCCTTTGTTTGCGCTGTTTGATACCTGTCAGAAAAAAATCATAACGTATTCAAAATCTTCACGTCTGAATAAATCTCATGTTTATTCATTTAAAAGTGAACGTCAGACCTCGTAGAAGAATCCCAGAACTGCGATGCCAGATGGATCTTTCAATGCATCCTCTATCTTGTTGTATCTTTGTTTAATATGGACGATATGCAGCTTAAAATTGATTTATAATAAAAACCATCAATTATTTTCTGCATTTGCTTGCATTTATTGAATATATTTTTACTATTGCTGGTTCATGCATTATTCTTTATATTTGGTCACATATCTATTTCATGTGTTATTGGTACCTCCATAGGATACTGTTCTCCATCAATAGTGTGTTCAGATCCGGGTCCTCCCTTTGTTCCCCAGTGAAGATGAAACTGAACGGCTTTATATGTGTCTCCCAGGTTTCCTCCAGACACTGTAGGTGTGTTGGGTATATCCACCTGAACTGAAACAGACCGAACAGTTTTAACTTCTGTAAGAGACTTTGGTTTCTGCTGGTCTTCAGTCTGTGGTCTTACCGGAGTGACCGTTGTTTTTTATGATGCTGTCTAATTTGGTCTCATAACCGTTAAATTTAAGAGGCGTCAGACGCTCGTCCAGTTTGGTTTTCTTTGTCACGATGTTGATCGGTGACTGTCTGTTATTTCCACACTCTTTGCTTACGTCCTTCCAAAGCTCTGGACCTTCAAGCAACATTGAGATGTTTACTTAAGACTTGGTTAAGACTCTTTGAGTTTTCACATCAAGTGTTTGATTTACCTTTACAATGTCCACCACAACTCACTTGTGTCTGGTAGCACCAATCTGAACAGAAGCACAGAAGAGTCACGGTTAACAATGACTGATATGAGCTCTTATTTTAATCTAGTTTTTTTATTTATTATACTTTTATGTAGTTATTGGTATATAAAGTTTGTATACTATAAATGAGTTTGTATAGTTAAAGGAGACATCACAGGGTGACCAGAGAGGCATCCTTACAATAGTTCATTCAAGAATCGATTTAATTTCACTACTTCTTGGAATATCATATTTCATAACAAGACAAAACTACAATTTTATAAAAAAAAGTCTGTTTAATTCAGTCTCTATTCTTATAAAGCAGTTGTTCTCAAACTTTTTCTGCATGCGGCCCCCCTTGTGTACGGTGCATTCCTTCGCGGCCCCCCCAAAGAAAATATATGACAAAAACTGTTCTAAAATTTAACATTTTAATTAAACAAAACATATTAAGTTATACAAAGTAGTGCTGTTGGTTTTGTTTGTTTTGTTGTGTTTTTTTAGGTTTAATTACACAGAATTCATGATAAATTAATGTATTTTATAAAATATCATAATATTGGGGCCCCCTGGCACCATCTCGCGGCCCCCCTGGGGGCCCCGGACCCCAGTTTGAGAACCACTGTTATAAAGCCTTCATTCATCTTACTGTACACTATGTGTTTGTTTTTCTGTGACTTTCTTTTGATACATCATATAGCACATATTTAACTTTTTCCCCGTCTAGCCAGTGCCAGCAATTCTTATGATTTTATGAATTTAATGCATCCAGAAAATTTGCTTCCATAAATACAGATAGCAAAATATAATGAATATTTACATTTTGCAGATGTTATATATAAACATACAATATAACAAATGGAAGTACAGACCCTCTGCTTTCAACACAGTATAATAGCGAAAATATGGATTGCCATAAAAACTTGTCATTGGAAGGGAAAGAGTTAATTGTGTTTGGTGTGTAATACAGAAGAAATTTTAAATAAATTTTAATGACATTTATCTCTTTACAATAATGTTTTGATTAGCACTATAATATATTTAACTTATTTACCGCTAGCCTTTTTTGAAAAGTTGCCTGCCAGCATTTTTTTTGTGATTTTCACAAAGGTTTCACAAAATGTCTTCCTAGAAAATTTCTTCTAAAACTATATAAACACACAAATATATCAAATGAAAGAACATACCCCCTACCTTCAAACAAACAAACAAACAAACAAAACGGGAATTTTTTTTATCCTATCTATAATTTTTCTACGTATAAACTCTTAAATATGGGTATTTTTCTTTAAACAAAAATTTAAAAAAATTGCAAAAAGCTGAAACAATTGCATTTTTATAAAGGAGTTTTGTTAGAGATCAGATTCAGAACGATTATCAAAACATACACAGAGTTTAAAATGAGTAAATTATTATTTTTGCTTCAGTTTTTATAAATTAACATAAAAACTCATCAGGAACATGTTTTTATGCAAATGTTTTCACTTAAATGACGAGATAACTTGTCAATGGCGGGGAAAGAGTTAAAGAGGTGATGTCACATTTCGTTAACTGTAACTGCGCGTCAAGGAGCATGCAAATTTTAGGAGCTAAAGGTATCTGACCCCATCAGTGGTTTAACAAATTGCAATCTTTCTATGATAGGGTTAAAATAATGACACTTTGTCCTGCGAATGACCTAAAAAATCACAAGAATTACCTATTTTATATTTAGTTACAATATCCGAGATTTCTCATTCCATGTTTATAAAATATGCGTTCAATTGATTGTGATGTGTTTTTGTCTCAAATCCAAGAATTGTTCTCATATCTACAACATGTTAGTTGTTATTCTTCACCATTCAAACAATTTTAAAACACAGGAATCACAGTCGAGGGTTCACGTCTCTGTGTTATCTCTCTTATCGGCTCACAGATGACTCTAAAGCACAAACATCTCAAGAGTCATGCTTATGTTTCTTGTTTTTTTCATTTCACAATGCATTTCTTCACCTCTGCAGGGTGGAAATGTTGCAGAAATATTTATGAAAAATGTACACGCCTTTTGAAACAAAATGATCAGCCTTTTTGTTATTTCTGGTGTGGTCACAAAGACCAATGGTTTGCCAGGTCTTTCTACTTCATCTGTGATGTCATTTCCTTCTGCGGACACATGATAATCGATTTACAAAGAAAGTCAATGAAAGGGCAAATGAATGGGCACAGAAACCCAAAGCATCCTCTCTCCGCCTCACACCTGATGTTGACCTGCCACCTCCAGAGGAACATGAAAATCCAATTAATTCACTATTCCCGCCACACTCACAATGTCAACCTTGTGTGCTACCATTTCCCAAAATGCATTGTAATTTTCCTTAAAGTAGAATTAAATGACAAATGTTTAATCGTGTAACTCATGCTTCAGTCATGAATGATCCTCAAATCATGATGAGATTATTTCTTTAAAGAATCTAACATTGCGACACATTAATCCTCCTCAGTATACACCAACCACATAACAACACCCTACCTTTCATAACACCTTAAAGTCACCATGAATAAAAACTGAAAAACTAATTTGTTTTGAAAATTTATTTTTTAACAATTAATGTGCCCTCATAATCTTTAATCAAAAACGCAAATCTCCTCCCCTTCTTAAAACGATCTCTCTTTACTTCAGGTCATATGGTCTGGCAGGTGGGCGGGGTCTGGGAGAAGATCGCTGCAGTTAGCAACATGACCCAACTTCAAATGATCCAATCAGATCTCATTGGACAAATACAAATCCAGCCCTGCCTTATTTTATTTTAAAAGCCGGTTTCACTCGGATATACGTCACCACGGAGAAAATTAGGTAATCGCTCCTTCTGTTTCATTAAGCATTGTGTTGTTAAGTGTTTGCATAAACAGGAACCACATACAGATGTTGTCTGAAGTTAATCTTAGCTAGATCTTTGTTGACATCATCACCAGCATATTTCTGTACTTAAAGAAAACAAAAATCTCATAAGGAAGTTTACTTTTCAAAGTTTTGGTTTGGTTTGAGAAGAACATGAACATGTATTTTTTGCTCTTGTTTAAAATCTACAAAGTATCATCAACAGCACTGAATCTGGTCAATGGAGCACAATATCTGCGTGATCACAGCGACGTGTTGGATTTAACAAACGGTTCTTTGATCTATAAAGCGGCACGAGAAACAAAAGGTGCAGTTATATTTCAAAGGGCCAAAGACTTGACGCTGTTGTGACACAAAACAAAGAAAACAAACAAGGTTTTATTCACGTCAACCAAAACAAAACTCCAGCAGTGATATGTTATATCTCCGTGAATCATTTGATATCAGTGTGTGTTTGATACATAATCACACAGGAATGGTTTACGTATACACAGATTTTCGTTCAAGCAATTTTGACCCTTTTTTGGTCATTAAAAGGCATTTGTTATCAAATACATTTTGTAATGTTGTACAATGCGACTATGTTTAGGCTGCTATATAAAGTTCAGCAAAGCATGACATCACCAATTCAAAGTAAATAAGAAGCGTTAACACTGCTGTCCCGTGTAAATGTACCATTAGATGGAAGTCGCCATTTTATCACTGCATAGAGTACGTTTACATGCACAGAATAAGCGGATAACTAAAGCAGTTGGCAGAGAAACTGCGAAAATAAAAACTGATGTTATATTTACAGGTTCTGGAGATACGAAAAGAGATAAAACAATATAGCTTAAGACAATATAGCTGATCGACTATTATGTACTATAGGCGATGACGTCACTGCCTGCAAGAAACCTGACAAATCTCCAAGTCCCATGTAAACGCAGTTGTCTGCATAGGCGGTTTATTGATTTGCATGTAAACGCATGAAAACAGTTTTTTTATAATAAACAGATTTTTGATAGTAGAGCAGAGACTTTTATGCGTTACTTTGTGCTTACTTCCGCGTGTGACGTTTATCTTTCACACACGGAGACATGCGCAAGTGGACAAAACCGTGAGAAAACCGGTTAAGGTGTTTACATGCCACACAAAATCGGGGTAATGAGCAAAAAACTACCTGTGCCGATCGGTTTTTGCTTACGCAGTTTATGGGCTTTCCCCGATTAAAGAAAACCGTTTTACGCGTTTACATGACCCCACGTGTTATCAGTTTATTAAGCATAATCGGCGTAAGACTATGCATGTAAACGCACTCATTGATGACGTGTTTGTCTTGTGGCTAGTGATGGGCAATTTCAAAGCAATTAACTCATTCACCGCCATTGACGAGTTATCTCGCCAAACCGAATTTATCAAAAATGGAAGTTAAAAAGATTTAATGATTTATTTTAACTGCCTTTATGTTTGATAGTCATTCTGAGTCTGATCTCTAACATAAATTCCTTTACAAAAACGCAATTTTTTAAGCTTTTTGCTTAAAATGTTGTATTTTTGAAGAGAAATATCCATATTTCAGTGGTTAAATTAAGTGGAAAAAATTAATATATAATGAAACGTTTTTTCCCCATTTTGTTTGTTTGTTTATTTGTTTATTGTTTGTTTGAAAGCAGAGGGTGTGTTCTTTAATTTCATATAATTTGTATGTTTATATATTTATAGAAGATAATTTTTCCTGCAAGGAATTTTGTGAAACTTTTGTTAAAATCACAAAAATGCCGGTGGGCAACTTTTCTCAAAAAGGCTGGCGGTGAATGAGTTAAGCTTCATAAAGTTTCATTAAGCCTCAAAAACGTTTTCGAATCTTTTGTTTCAAACAGAGGTTCAGAGCAGGGGCGGAGCCAGACATTCTAGACATTGGGGGCTTATCCCAAATCTAGGGGCTGATATTGTCATTCTGAAACTGTAACATAACAATTTTTGACAATGCCACTTTAACTTCTCTTATCCAA
Source organism: Misgurnus anguillicaudatus (assembly GCF_027580225.2). Classification (NCBI taxonomy): domain Eukaryota; kingdom Metazoa; phylum Chordata; class Actinopteri; order Cypriniformes; family Cobitidae; genus Misgurnus; species Misgurnus anguillicaudatus. The sequence continues at coordinate 2,483,353 of NW_027395284.1, read as the reverse complement.
AAATAGGCAAATATGTTTGCTGTAGGCTAATCCAGTAACTGTAAAGCTACATAAGCAGGTGAGAAATTGTTCTGCTAGTGTGGTCAAAATTGTTCTTCTTTCTTTTGTATCTTTACAGTTACTGGATTAGCCTACAGCAAACATATGTTGCCTATTTTTGGATAAAAGAAGTTTAAGTGTCATTGTTAAAAATTGTTATGTTACAGTTTCAGAATGACAACACAGAGAACACTTAGATTAAAAAATAGTTTATAAAGCTGCCATAAATTGAGAAAAAATATCAGCAGAGGACCATGCTTTGGAACCCCTAGATTTGGGCATAGATATGTACACTAGATCAGTATTTCCCAGAAAGTTTAGATGTCTCCTTATTTAACACACCTGATTTAACTCATCAGCTTGTTAGGGAGACATGTTAACCATTTTGGAAGGAGGCTGATAAGGTGAATCAGGTTTTTTAAATAAAGAGACATCTAAAACTTTCTGTGAGGGGGCCTCGAGGACCAGGATTGGGAAGCACTGCACTAGATGTCGCCTTGGCTACGGGAGTTCATTGGAACGAATGCGTCAAATAGAGCCGCCATCTTGAAACAGGGGAGCCCTGCATCAGCGTCATTATAGGCAATGGTGTAGCGGAAATAAAATCATCCATGAATTTGAAGTACAGGCAGAGATAGCAGCGTTACCTAGCTACTTCCTACTTCCTATGACTGTTCCAAAATGGTGGCGGTTTTGATGCATGCTTAGATCCCCAAGGCGACATCTAGTGTATATATCTACACTGTAAAAAAACTTTGCTGCCTTAAAATTTTTTGTTGAATCAACTCGGATTTACAAGTCATTTCAACTTACTATTATTTATCTTGACTAGACATGAGTTGTTATAATTACAGGTGAGTTGTTATAACTTATAGTTGAGAAAAGTCAACTTAATTTTATATTTTATAAGTTGTGATAACTCATCTCTGTTGACCTGACTTATAAGTCTGAGTTAATTTAACAAAAAATTTCAAGGCAGCAAAGTATTTTTTACAGTGATTTGGGCTAAGCCCCCAATGTCTACAATTTCTGGCTCCGCCCCTGTAGCCATGCAGATTATATAGAAGTTAACGCTATTTAACAGTATTTACATCACAACTATAAATATATACTTTTACAGTAATAACGAAGATACTGTAATAATAAAGATATACTGTAAAAATTTGCTGTAATTATGCAGTAACTTACTGTAGAAAATAAAGAAATGTTTTATGTTCATTTAACTTTGAACAAACTGTTGCCAGTAAATAACATAAATGTAAAATCTACAGTAAGTTACTGGCAGCTACTTGCCAGTAATACTGTAATTTCTGCAGACATTTTTTACAGTATACTTTTAAAAGTACTGCGGGGAGAATAATTGCCTATATAGTAGATTTTTACAATTTTTGTCTGAAATTTTCTGGGGACGCCTTACAGCCTTCTGGGGGACCCCAGACCCCAGTTTGAAAACCCCTGATATGTCTTCTATATTTTCATAAAAACGATTTACGTACGTCGCTCTGATGTAACATGAGGTGACAATTGAGAAATCAACTCTGCAATCTTAGATAAGTGACTTTGCGAGTTCTGCTGTGTGAGTTAAGAACTTTTATCTAAAAGTAGATTTTGTAATTTTGGAGATGAATTCACCTTTTAAGGATATCGTGACCTCATTGACAATTTATTAACAGTAAGAAATATTTTAAGAAATGTTTGTAACCAAACCAATCAAGAGGCCCATTCACTTACATAATAGGATAAAAAAATACTATGGAAGTAAATGCATGGGGCTCATGAACGATTTGATTACAAAAAATTCTCAAAATATCTTCCTGCATGTTCCAAAAGAAATGTATACAGGTTTGTAACAGCATGAGGTTGAGTAAATGATGACTTTTGGGTGAACTTTCCCTTTAAGTCATTCTTAGAAATGCTGAATGTCATTGCATAGAAAATTGAGCTTTTCTCTGAACTAACTTCACTTTTCTTTTGCAATGGATGTCAAGATGATGTTAGCGGATGTATGATGTCATATCTCAAGTTCACACAACTATCTATCAGAGTTCCTACAGGTATAAATTATCATGATCAACTAACATTGTTAATGACACAATATTTTTGCTAACGCAATCACTCATATTTTCATTTTATATTAAAATAGATGTCTATTATCAAAGTTAAAAATACTGCTTTAATTGCATTAGATAGCTAGCTTGTCATTGCGCGTATTTTCACCTGTCAGTAAATGACGCTGCGTGGTGCTGAGGTGGTAACCATAGCAACAATCCGCATGATTGACAGCGTGATCGTAATCAGTGGATACATCAAATAACGTAGTCGTTATTAATCATTTTATTTTAGATTCATGTTATTAAAAATAAACTTCTTGTTATTTAAAAATGTATTTTGTCTGGTTAACACAAAGAGAAATTCTTCAGCCAGACTCGAACCCTGTGCGCTCGTGCCTGGTATGACTGCATGTACGCGGATCATAAGCACTGATCTATAACTTATTAATCTGCATTATTACAGCTCAAAAACAAAACCTGACTCACTGTCCTTAAGAGAAGAGACAAAACTGCAGCTTCATATGAGGGTGACGAGGAACACAGACAGCGCGCATTCACCTCATAGACTTTTTAAGTGTTTTGCGCTTGAGATGACAGTAAAGGTTTCTCTTCATGATTTGATAAACAGCTTCTGGTCGACTGCTTTAGGTAGGAAAATGTAAACATCTGATTGACTAACATTAAGTGTAAAATATCTAATTTGCTTTAACAGCAAAAACAGATATCTAATGGTGTAAAAAAATAAGCAGACAGGCTGTTCGTCCTTATTTTTGTTTCTGAATAACATAATTTATTAGTTGTATGTTTAATCGGTATTGACACAAATAAATGAATAAAGTGATGAAAAAAGCACAATAAATTAATTTCATTATCACAAATCTACTTCCTGTTATTTAATTAAAACCTTATTGTTATTAATACTAGATATTGGTCACTGGATCATTCAATCAGACTAAATGCATGCAGGGGATTTCTATTAAAATAATTATTTGCATTCACTTTAAAATTTTAAAAATGAATTAACTTTGCATAGCAGTTAAACTGTTGACCTTTAAATGCACGTTATATATTTATAAATAAAAATTCATGAAACATAAAGCTGATATATTTTTTATATTTTTTGTATAATCATTGGTATCGAAATATCCTAATTAGCATAACTCATTCAGTTACATCCAACACATCGTAAAACTTTAATTATCTCGGTTTGTAAATAAACTGCATTACACTTTATGAATTTTAAATGCATAATCAATTAATAAAATAAATGCAAACCCATCATTCAATACATAGTGAATCTTGTGTACTCACTTGCACTGCTGGATAACTGCAGAATTGATGTCAGAAGGTAAAGTGAAATGAGACACTTCATTGTGAGCGTCCTGTGACTCCAGCAATAACACTGATTCATTCAAAAGTGACCCTGAGAGAGAGTCTGATCTCCTCTTCTATTCTAATAGGCTATATCTGTCAATGGACAGCATTGAGTATTTGGCTCCGCCCACAACACGTTCCTCTGATATCACAGGTGACATCACACTATATACAAATATATACACATAACATTTATTCATATTGATCCACATTTATCCAAAGTGACTTCAGAATCTGTGATTCATGGGATCGAACCCATGACCTTTGCATTGCTAACAATAACACAGTCAACTGAGGATATAAATCCCATATAACATGTTAGAATTATTTACTGAGGTTAATCTTATTTAAAGTATTTAGTTCTGAGGTGCATACAGTTGTTGTAGTTGTGATGTTTGTGGGGTTTAGTTTTAGCCCAGTATTTCAGAGAAAAAAGATCTGTAGGTTTATGCTTTGTCCATAAATTTAGTGACACTGTCATGACCTGTACATACATTAAATGTGCAGTAGACCCTGTGGTCAATGTGAGAACACATACATGTGAAGAAAATGAGAATTTGTGTTATAGTGACATCTAGCGGTGGACGAAGTTAAGGCAGCACAATTAAAAAGAGCCAAAAAGAGTATTTAGTAAGACAAAATTTCTATGCATTTAGTTTTAACAGGGCCTAGTTGATCGACTATACATTACATTTTATTGTAGAGCTCAACCTGAAATATATATTTTCCTTATTTTCTACAAAAAGATAAAATAAATCTTCAATAAAAACTGATCCAACCGAGTCACACTCTTATAAAAACTCATACAAAATTAAACTAGGTTACTATTTAAAAACATCAAAAATAAACATAATCAAACACTTCTCATTTTAAAGTCATAAGTAACACGGTTATATTTGTAGCACCAACAACACATTGTATGGGTCAAAATTGATGTTCCATTAAAAGTTGACTTTTTTCCATGTTTAAGTGCTATAATTAAGTCCCAAGTGCTTCTATTAACCTAGAAAATGTGAAAAAGAACAACCCGGTAACTTAGTTTTGGTGAACAATTCTCTAGTGATGGGAGAAACGAAGCTTTTCGAAGCTTCGAATCACTTGAACCGTTCGAAACACAACACACACTGGCGACACCTGCTGGTCAAATTAGTGTAAGTAACAAGATCTGTCTAAATATTTGACACTTTTTTTACAAAATATAAGCAAGATTTTTCTAAAAATATGTTTTTAAGAAAAAATAATTATTTAACTTGATTTAAACATAATTAAAGTGTTTTCTGTATAGTTTTAGTTTTATTTAACAAATCATTATTAACTAACTCCCCTTTACTGATGCGCATTTTTGTCATTAAATCTGTCTATAAACAAAAAGTAGACAAAATTGGTGTTATTAGTCAGAAGGATGAATGTTTTATGAACTTGCATAATAAAACTGACCTGAGTTCACTTTTTTTTGGGGGGGGGGTTACATTTTGACTGTGTTCAGCTGTTTGTTCAACTGTTCGTTTGGCATTGTGTTTATGCTAATCTTGAAATATTATGAGATAAAATTTTGTTTTTATCAAATTATTTTGTGTATCAAACTACTTTTCATTCTGTGTTGGATGATTACAAACAAAACCTCTAGCTAGCACGTGTTTTCCCCCGTACAATTATTGAACCTTTGTATCTCAGCACTACACATGATTTATCACTTTGTTTTCATATTTTTTGGCAAAATCATTATAATACAAATTTAAATATTGATGCTCAGGTTTAAAACATCATTCAACAACTATGACTGCAGAATCCTATGGAAGCCCCAAAGCACAACTTCAAAATTCTTCCGTTTTAAGATTTTTTCCTCTTTCAATTTTTTTCTCTCTTTCAATATACATTTTCTTTCTCTCTTTCAGAATTTTTCTCAATCAAAAATTTTTTTCTCTTTTAAAAAAACGTTTTTTTCCCTCTTTTTTCAAAAGTCAAAACTTGAGTCAGAACTCAAACCCAGCATTGCACCACAAACTTCTAGACAAACTCACATATTTTGATTTGTATATGCAAAGTGCTGGGGGTTAAAAATAAAAAAATATTTCATTTAAACAAAAAAATTAGAAAAACAAAACAAAAAACTTTTGTTTAAATGTAGCTTAAATAAACTGATTGCAACCACTTACCTTAAAAAAATGTAGTAAATTGAATGCATTTTTTTAGTGTACATTAACACCTATACAGCGAAAAGATATATTTTTTCCTTGCCAAAATATAACAGTTTTTACTAAATGTATAAAGTATAAATATAAAATGTATAAGTATGTATAAAATTCTAAATATATTTTTGCATTTGAGCAGTTTAAATTTCATTTTCAAACTTATGTTTAAGTTTTTCTTCCAATGCGATGTTAATATAAATGCTATAATTTAAATGATAAAAATATATTTTTTTCTCAAAATATATTAAAACATTTATAAAAAATATAATTGTGAATTCATTTTTGTAAACATATTTCAGTGCATATATTTTTTGGCCATTTTTTGTATATTTTGAAATGTATTAAAAATTATATGTAAATATACTGAATAGTTACAAAATAATGAAAAATCACTTGAGATGATAAATAACACTTGAGACATGATAAATGTTTCCAAATGCTACACATTTACATTTATAAATGTAACACAATGCTTAACAGATCAGTAAATGCCAAGAATTCAACTATCAGTGGTGTTATATAATAAAAAATTATAAATCCACTACGAGAAAGATTTGAGGAATACAAATAAATAATACAATTAGCTTAATGTTAGAATATACAATTTGAAAAAATCTGTTATATTGTAGAAGAATAAATTCATCTAAAAGTGGACTTCTGTTAGGATTCATTAAAAATGTAAACAAAGCAAACAATGGAGACAGATGGCTGATAAAGACATACATCTTTTAATGGGATTGAACTTATACAGTGCATTTCTTTACAACGATTATTCACTAAGTGACAAATTTTAGCCACCGTTACAGACCAACTATACATCACATTTCTGGGTTTTCGTTTAAAGTCGAAATCAAAATGTTTTCTTCATCAACACCATGAAAAAAGAAAAAAATGAACAATCAGGTAACGCAGAACCGAATGGGTTCTTTAGTGATCAGTGTTTTCTAAGTCATGTTTTATCTCTTTGTTAAGCATCTAGCTATTGTACCATTAAACGTGTTAAGTAGTTACAAATAAGGTAAACAGTGTAATATATTAAAAAGAAAAAAGATGGCACTGTTTTGAGGTTCTCGATTTAACATTACACTTATTTTAGGGAACCGGGTTGGATAGAAAACATGACAACGTAAGGAAAAATAGCACTTATTTATACTGAAAACGTAATGCCAAACCAATGAAACCCTCATATACAATGGCCACCAGTTTCCAATGATTCACGTCTTTCCATCCGTCCAGTTAGTTATTGTAAAGTGGTTTTCTAATAAAATTAGTAATAGTACACGAGTAATTCTGGCTAAGTTTCTGAAATATCCAACAGACGGAGAAGTGTAACGTGGCTATAGTTTAATCTTAACATACACAACATACACATTATCGGTGCATAAATGTTCAGTTGTTTCCAGTTAAAGTCGAACAGCAGAAAACATGGCACGTACAACCAACCAGATAAACATGAAATCTGAATAAATGAATGGTGTCATCTTCCAGCTTGATTTTGGCATTTCAGGACTTCTTTTGTATTTTGCATCACAAAGTGAAAAAAACCCCAAATCACATTTAAGCTAAAGCGCAGATCTGAGGCGTGAAAATCAAACCCATTCACGATAACAACAGACGACACAAAATTGAAATCAAATCAATGCAAACTGGCAGCTTAAATCTTTTCAGTAACTCCGCCCCCCCCCCAAAAAACACATTCAAGCTTCGTACAGCCACGTTATCAACGGACGACAGCAAGTAAACGACTGCATTTTCTCCATTTTGGTCTGAAATCCCCTCTTATAGTGCACAAAATGATAATAGAAAAGTAGAATCGATTCATTTTTAAATACTGTAGCAGCTTTTTTCATTTAAATAGTGAGCCTCATGATGGACACACAGAGGGCTTTCCAGTCATTGTCTCTGAGGGGACGTGATTGTCCTTTGGTGAGACACAGATGGGATGATTCTGAGATGAAGAAACGCCACAGCGGGCATCTGAACTGAAAGGTCCGACCGGTGGACGGGTTCATCCTGCAGTCCTCAAGCAGAGAGGCTTTCGATTAAAAACGCTCTTCATCACAAAGCACGCTCTTCCTCGTGTGTGTCTGGACTCCATCCTCTCCCTCATATAGATCAGTCTCTTGACTGTCCTCTCGTCCCTCTTTACGCAGAGAGCAACTCTTCCGCTAAATATCGGGCATCTGTACGGACGCCCCCGCGGAGGGCCTCGCTGGGTGAGCTCTGATTGGCCGTTTCAGCTGGAAGCTGTGGCGATGGGCTTCTTGAGCTGCTGCGAGCACAGCTCTCGCGTACGTGACGCCAGCAGAAGGTCGTAACAGGTGTTGCAGACCAGAACCGGGTCGTACAGCTGCTGGTCTGGAATGGGCAGCCTCAGATGACAGCAGTCTTTACAAAACACATTACCACAGTTCCTGTGAGAAACACACACACGGATTATAATCACATCACGCATTCAAGCACCTAACATCAGATGCTATCAAATCAAGCACATCCATGCTTAAATTCAAACCTAAGGGATGATGACAGGAGGACTCACCTGCAATGATGGCGTCTTTTGGCGATCCAGAACTCACAGTCACAGTTAAAACAGTGTGAAGCCATGTGATCAGGAACCCATCTAGTGACCTGACAGTCAAAACAACAATAAAGGTGAGACAAGTGAAATATAAATCAAATGCACAGATGTGAGAAATCATTTGAAATGAAATGATTTGAAAGTATATTGGTATTATTTAACACCATGCATTATATAATATTCAAAGCCCTCCTTTTTAATATATGCCTGCCTGTAGTAAAACGTGTTTACTGTAAAGCCGCTGTACTACAATGCAAAATTGTGAAAAGTGCTATAGAAATAAATTTAACTATAGATTCCACTTCTGGATTCCTTTTTTTATACTTTTGACATCTGAAAGCTGAGTAAATAAACTATACATTGATGTATGGTTTGTTAGGATAGCACTTTTGGGAGTACTTCGACTCGGCGCAGTAACACCCTCCCTCTCCCATTATGAGAGTGAGAAGGGGAGCGGACTTTTCAGGCGAGTCGAAGTACTCCCAAAAGTGCTATTACGCCATAAAATATAGTTCCTCTTTTAAATCCGCTTAGAAAAGCGCTACATTTTATTTTGTACCACCAAACTTGCCGTATAACTACTTGTCTTAAATAGGAAAAACGTTGATGTGTTTGGTCACTTCTAACTTTATCTCTAAATGGTACCATTGAATGAATGGGGCTAAGCTAAATGCTATCGAAGCGTCGCAGCGCGCTCCAGCGCTTACGTGCACGCACACAGATGATAGAGGGATGTATCAACAATTCTTAGTTAAGGTAATAACATATTTTAATATTGAAAATGAGTAGACTATTCCTTTAAACATTATGACATCTGTGTTGTTTATGTCATTAGGTGTCAATAACATTAGTGATCCACATATACTCAAGTGCATTATAACGCATTCAAATAAGTTATTATAAACTATGATATAATAGAATCCTCAACAGAAAATTCATTAAATGTCATTTAGGTAAACCTTTTGAAAAAGATTTGGGCGAACAACTACTTTAAATGTGTGCACAGACATTTCAAATAATATTCAACTTTTTGAAATTATAACAAATGAGTCTGAATGATGGTTTGCTGTAGTGTTGTAAGTGTCCTGAAAACAAACCTCTGTGTCTTTCCTCTCCACACGATCCCAGCTGCCCTCACTCAAACGATCTTCACTGTGATTGGACAGAGAGTCTTCTTCATCGCTGCCGTCAGATTCCCTCAGACACGTCTGTCGAAATAAGACACAGACACAACATACACTACTGTTAGTCTCATTACAAGTGCGACTTTATTTAACACACTGACATTGCATTTATGTGCAATCACAGTGATCACAAATCCATACACAACTCACAATATCATCTTCGTAGTCGACGTCTGGCTCTGAGGGCGGCGAGCAGAACTGTTTGCTCTCCAATTTCAGCTGAAGCTGTTTCACCTGCCGTCTCAAAACCTCCACTTCTTGTTTATAACTGGCTTCAATCTGACGCAGACGCTGCTGTACGGCGTCCACGGCCACCGGCAAACCATCGTCATCGACGTACCCGGGCGTCTGAAACAGACCCGGAGAGCCACCCGGGGTTGGAGAACAAAGTTGCCGGAAAGACGGTCCCATTGCCAACGAAGAGGCGGCGGACGAACAGAGAGCGGCATAGCTTGTGTTTTTCACAGAGGAGAACCAGCCAGACTGAACCGGACTTCCGGGAGTGCACAAAGGGTCCCGCCGGCAACACGGTCCTCCGTTGGAGCTCGCGCCGTGGGCGCGGAGGAGCTTGTTTGCCAAGCGGCGTCCGTGATAGCTCCCATTCTGTATGGCGCCTCCGCAAGCCGATTGGACGAGACCTTGGACGCTGTCCCACTGGGAGCCCAGCAGGGAAAGATCGTTCAGCTGGCTTTGTGAGATGAAGCGTCGCGCCGCTCTGGCGTATTCGGCGGGCATCCGATCTTTGACGGGGATCAGTTCGCCGTTTCGCATAGCCTCGGTCATCTTTGCTGCAATGCGGCTCTGTGACTCCACAGACAAAGCTTTAGAAACGGGAGGGACGGCGTATTCCTCCTCCACGGTTTCCTCTGAATTTTCCACCGGTAAACGTTCAAACACCGTGGATGACTCGGAGTTTACAAACGGACCGTTGTCCTTCAGGTGTGCAAAACCGTTACTGACGGGAGGTGGATCTGGTGTAGTGGACGTACAGGAAGTGACCTCAGCAGGCCTGACTTGCACTTCCTGAGGCAAGGGTGAGATTGGAAGTGAAGGTTGATCTAAAACAGTAAGGGATGGGTGCTGATCTAAAGATAAAGGGTGGGGCATAGATGGCAGGGGTTGGGTTGTCAGACAAGGCTCCGCCCTCACATTGTCCTCATGAGATGCCGAAGAACTGATTTCCAACTCCTGGTCATCATTTAACAATCCAGCGACTGGGACGTCCTCTGGGGTTCCTGGCGAACCGGCACACGGGATGGACATCGGCTGGCTGGACTCCAGAGTCGAGCGTCCCTCCTGGCAGTGTTTGTTGAGATTGGGGTCACTTGAGGTGCGGGTGAGCGTCACATTTTCGCAAGCGGACACCAAGTTGTCCATCGAGCGTGTCTTGGGGACTCTGTGATAAAAATAAACATCAGGCTGTCAAAAATTACAAAGTCATGAGTACTACATCATCTTTCCAAAAGGGGGCAGAATGTGATTACAATGTGATGGATAAGGATGCACTGATATCTTTACTAATAATGCAGCTAACTTTTAATGCTTTACATCTAATGTTTCCGTTTGCTTGATTTTGTGACATTTAAGAAGCAATCTGACATTAAATTTGCACATTTTGGCCATATTAATTTCTACAAAGCCAAACAAAGATTTAGTCAAGTAATTTACCAGCAAATAGTGAAGTTAACAGTTTAAGTCTGGACCAGTAGTGACTTATGTGCTGAAATGACATTGAATTGTGTTTACCTGTCCAGAGATCGTGAGGTGAACTCTTCGCCCTGTGCAGAAGGACTCAGGTAGTTCTCCATGGCATCTTCAGCCGCCGTACACGGAGATGAAGTCGGCAGATAAACGGCCGTCCATAACTGCAGAGCTCGCGTGTGACACACCGGCTGCAAGATCTGTCACAGAGTACAGATAAAAATCAAGCCAAAATACTCACTGTTCTGCACAAATGTTTTTATTCATCAACCCAGACAAACAATCCAATGTGATATTTACAAGAAGGGCTGGCCTTCAAGGACAATGATTATGATGATTTGTTGCATATAATACAAAATAAAGGCACATATATTGAAACACACATTGTTACTGTCTCACCATATCATGGCAGGGGATGTAGAGAAAGTTCTGGAAGTTTTTGTTGCCGGTGCGGAGAAGAGACCAGACGGAGCACGTGCGTTTATAAACGTTGCGAGCGTCACGCTCTTTTGAGTTATTGCACAGGAAAGTGCCGTATAGACACGAGTATGTGTGCTGAACCAACTTCACCTACAAACACAACAAAACATTCAGTACATCATGACAATAAAAACATTAAAAACACACTAAAGGTGCTTTACAACAGATGCAAATGAAGCGTTAAGGGCGATTTATAGTCGTGCGTAGCTATCCGTAGCCTGTGCGTAGCTCTGCGTAGCCTGACGCGCACCTCACAAAAAATTTAACAGCGCGTCAGATCTACGCAGACTGCAAGCGCTGTGATTGGTCCACCAGAACCCCTCCCGTCAGGTAAAAAAACTGCGTCATAGGTATTTCCGTTTGTGACGGTGAAAACAAAGATGAGCCAAGTTGTGGAGTGATTTAACTCAAACTGCAACAAAAGTCGTTGTTTATTTACTTCTATCATTGCTGGTCTTCTCAAATTATACACAACAAGTTGCTGTTTCTTCTTCGTTTGTGGGTTAACTTGCTAAGCTGCTTCTTCTTCTTTCACGTTTGTGCTGCTACTGTGGTTACACGCGTGGATACTGCCTACCAGCGGTCGCGCGTGTGTTTGCACGTCGACGCGGACGACGACACAAAAGTATAAATGAAAACCGACGTGGAACCTACGGCATCGCTGCTACGACGTAGGACCTACGCACGACTATAACGAGCACTTTAAGCGCGATGTTAAGTCAATGCAAAGACGCGAAAGACATCTTGCAACGCGAATTGAGCATTTGTTGCCCGTAATGTGTGATTCGATGGAAAATCTGAACTTTGTCAAATATTCGCACCTGGTTAACCAATCAGGAGCTTGCTCTTGTGATGGCAAAAATAAGAAATTAAAAAAAGGCAAAATGTGTCGTGTGCCTGAATAGCGTGATTTATTCGCCTTATTCGCGTCTGGTGTTAACAAACCACAAGATTTATAGACTCTTAAGGGCCGTTCACACTTCAACAATAACTATAACGTTAACTATATTATCAACTGCACTACCGGATGATAACTTCACGTTAATTTGCTTGCATGCCAGAATATTAGCGTAAATCATTTACCCTTTTATAGCATGAACTAAAATTTTAGATTTCCTTAATAAAAACTTTTGCAATTGTTTACGTGTCATTGAACGTGTAAATCTGCGGTTCTTGTTGCATTTAAAGCTGCAAACAGTTTTTGCAAGTTCCCACAATTTCATTGCATAAATATCATGCATATTCCATCGCATTTTATAAGAAAACGTGCCGCAAGATCAAGGATTTTTGCCCGCAACGATCACAAAAAAACCCTCATCAAAAACCAAAATCATGTTTGGTTGTTATGACAAGAAAAGGCAACAGGTTACGTACCAGAAAGGCTTCATTGAATTCAAACAGGCAGGGAAACTGCTTCAATAGCTGATGTACACAATCCAGCCACTGCAGGAACACAGGACACTGTTCACTAACATCATCACCCTTCTCCTGATGACCACAACGATCGGCAAACTTATGACCATAATCCAGCCACTCCGTCTCCACCAGCACCTGAAAACCCTGAGATCAGAGAGAAACCCCGCATGAGATCAAGATCCAATAACATCTAACCCGAATTACAGGACATTTATATCAACTAAGATTTTGAAATGCATAAAGTTGAGAAAGATCTTGCATGTATGGTTTACATGACTTTACCTCTATGGTCCTATAGTAAGGATCCAGGAGAACCTTCGCAAGCGCCACGATCTGAGGGGTTCGATCCCAACCATCAGAACAGTGAACCAACACCGGTCGTCCCTCCCTCTCCACCGCAGAACAAACCAGAGTGGCTGCTTTCAGCATGACGGACAGGTGCTGGAGCCAACGGGTGCTTTCCAAAGCAGAGAGCCAGCTGGGAAGAACCAAGTGAGAAATAAGGGTTAAAAACACGACTAATAAATCTACACAAATGACTCGGGGTGTCTAGTCAAACATCTTTAACCTAGATTCAGATTGACCTACATTATTAGACAGGATGAAACTCTGAGGTTGATCATGTATATGATATTAGTGCTAAATATAACAACATCATAGTCTTTTGCACAGCAATAGAAATGCAAAGAAAGCTCACAGTCAATGAAAGATTATTGAACGTAGCTAAATTGAATCCAGATCAAACTAGTGCTTTCTGGAGAGACTATGGAGAACAAATCGATACCCATAAACACATTTCACAACTTTAGGAACTGCCATACTTTTGAGCATTGATTCTCAAACTGTAGTTTTTTAAAAATACTAACAATCAGTTGAAATGTCCATGTTTAATAAACTGTTTTGTGTATTTCTGTCAGAAAAAAACAAAAAGATGCAAACTTACTTTCCAGGGTCTGGGATTTGACTGCAAACAGCTTTGAGTGACTGAAAACTGTTTCTGATGGAGTGAATGTTGGCCATGCCCATAAACATCACCTCACAGTTCGGATAGTACTCTAAAAAAAGACTCAAATTAGTCAACAAACTCTATCGTGATGTCAGACCGAGATCCTCAAAAGCAGCATCAGACACAAACCTTCACATTCACAGCCTCCGCCCTTGGCCCGGTTTGCCACAGCAGCGGTGTAAGAACGGGCGTCGAGAATCAGAAGCTTCTGGGCCGGAGCGTTGGCGTCTGAGCCAGGACAACCCGTCAGAGAAGAGTCTGAGACACAGACAGAACGAAAACAGATCGTCAAATTTACATTCAACAAATGATAGATAGTATTGATCTCAGTTTGTTTAACTGCAATCGCCCATCAATTCCAAGTCAAAGTGGCACATGTTTGGCCATATGACCAAACAATAAGTAAAGAAGACACCCTGGTCCATACTAAATGTTTTGGCAGATGTATTGGTCATCTGGGTATCCCATGCATAAAGAAATGTCCAGATACCATTAAATAGGGTTCCCACACCTTAGTTAACTTCAAATTCAAGGACCTTTCAAGGACTTTCTAGGTCTAATACCCTCAAATTCAAGGACTAAATGTGGGGACACATTTCAAGTGAAAGCAAGGTTACATCGTGTTACCTTTTAAGATACATTGTTACAGTTCCCTTTCCAGGGAACTCGAGCTGCGTCACTGCGGTGACACTTTGGGGACGCCTCCAGGGGTAAGTGCGTCTGAATGTGTATATCAAATTCAACCAATGGTGAGGCTTAACGACAAAGACAGGGTTACGCGAGAGCAAGGAAGTATATCGCTATCTGAAATAAAAACGGCATTACAGGGACACAGGAAGTATGGCAAGGGAGACGCAGCGTCTCGTTCCCTTCGTTTTCATGTGTCAAACACAACTATGAAAAAAGCATGTTGGTATGAATCAACATTTGCATA
>NW_027395284.1:2396276-2467898 GCF_027580225.2 Misgurnus anguillicaudatus | reverse complement strand
GTTACATCACTCACAATGTTTTTTTTATATATATTTTAAAAAATAACATTCCTTTCACTTAAATATTCTCAATGTAAATGTTATTGCAATTATATTTGTCTCTAAAATTCCAATATAGAAATTATAAAATGGAAAGCTAAAAGATTATTCATTAGACTTCCCACCCCACAGTTGAGTCAAGACTGGAACATTGAAATAATCAATTACATTAAAATAAAATGTGACTGAATCACAAAAACCAGTCATAAGTAGCACATGTATATTTGTAGCAATAGCCAACAATTCATTTTATAGCTCAAAATGTTAGATTTTTATTTATGCAAAAAAGCATTAGGATATTAATCCAGGACTAGGCATTTTTATTTTTCTCATCCTTACATTTACTTAAATTTCTTTAAATCTAGGGCTGGGCCGATACAACTTTTTCATGTCTGATACCGATGTCGATGCCATAACCTTGAGTATTTGTTGATACCAAAACCTAACCAGTTACAAACGTTAGAAAAACGTTCTTAAAACGTTAATATAATGACATATTGAAGGTTTCAAGAACGGTTTTAAAAACGTCCTTAGAACATTAATATCATGGTGAATGGAATGTTTTAATAACGTTTTGAAACACGTTCTTAGAACATTAATATAACAGTAAACCGAACCATTCTAGAAACGTTTTTAAAAACGTTCTTGTAACCAAACAATAACGTTAATACTACGTCTAAAAAACTGGACGTTTGTACTGTGTAAGAACGTTTAAACCTAATGTTTATGTAACCAGTAACAAACGTTAGAAAAACGTTCTTAAAACGTTAATATAATGGCAAATGGAACGTTTCAAGAACGGTTTTAAAAACGTCCTTAGAACATTAATATCATGGTGAATGGAATGTTTTAATAACGTTTTGAAACACGTTCTTAGAACATTAACATAACAACAAACCAAACCATTCTAGAAACGTTTTTAAAAACGTTCTTGTAACCAAACAATAACGTTAATACTACGTCTAAAAAACTGGACGTTTTTAACGTTCCTAGAACGTTTCAATCGAATGTTTTTGTAACCAGTTACAAACGTTAGAAAAACGTTCCTAGAACATTAATATAATGGCAAATGGGACGTTTCAAGAACGGTTTTAAAAACGTCCTTAGAACAGTAATACCATGGTGATTGGAATGTTTTAATAACGTTTTAAAACACGTTCTTAGAACATTAACATAACAACAAACCAAACCATTCTAGAAACGTTTTTAAAAACGTTCTTGTAACCTAACAATAACGTTAATACTACGTCTAAAAAACTGGACGTTTGTGCTGTGTAAGAACGTTTAAACAATGTTTTTATAACCTGTTACGAATGTTAGAAAAACGTTCTGAGAACATGAATATAATGGTGAATGGAACGTTTCAATAACGTTTTTAAAAACATTATTAGACCATTAATATAACAACAGACTGAACCAACCACACATTAACGTTAATACCACGTCTAAAAAACTGGACGCTTTTAACGTTGTAAGAACGTTAAAAAATAAACGTTTTCCAAACTTTCGTAAGACGTTCCGGGAACATACACAATAGTAACGTTTTCAATACTAGGGTATGAAGAACGTTCTGCTAACTATGCAAATATAATGTTTGCAATGCTACCGTTTGAAGAACGTTACATTACATACACAATAGTAACGTTTTCCATGCTAGGGTGTGCAGAAAGTTCTGATAACAAAGCAATTATAACGTTTGCAATGCTACCGTTTTAAGAACATTATCTTACATACAAAATGGTAATGTTTTCAATGTTGCCGTTTTAAGAACATTACATTACATACACAATGGTAACGTTTTCCATGCTAGGGTGTGCAGAATGTTCTGATAACAAAGCAATTATAATGTTTGCAATGCTACCATTTTAAGAACGTTACATGACATACAAAATGGTAATGTTTTCAATGTTACCGTTTTAAGAATGTTACATTACAAACACAATGGTAACGTTTTCAATGTTACAGTTTTAAGAACGTTACATTACATACACAATGGTAACGTTTTTAATGCTAGGGTGTGCAGAATGTTCTGATAACAAAGCAAATATAACGTTTGCAATGCTACCGTTTTAAGAATGTTACATTACATACACAATGGTAACGTTTTCAATGTTACAGTTTTAAGAACGTTACATTACATACACAATGGTAACGTTTTTAATGCTAGGGTGTGCAGAAAGTTCTGATAACAAAGCAATTATAACGTTTGCAATGCTACCGTTTTAAGAACGTTACATTACATACACAATGGTAACGTTTTCAATGTTACCGTTTTAAGAACGTTACATTACATACACAATGGTAACGTTTTCCATGCTAGGGTGTGCAGAATGTTCTGATAACAAAGCAATTATAACGTTTGCAATGCTACCGTTTTAAGAACGTTACATGACATACAAAATGGTAATGTTTTCAATGTTAATGTTTTAAGAACGTTACATTACATACACAATGGTAACGTTTTCAAGGTTACCGTTTTAAGAACGTTATATTACATACACAATGGTAACGTTTTCAAGGCTAGGGTGTGCAGAATGTTCTGCTAACAAAGCAATTTTAACGTTTGCAATGCTACCGTTTTAAGAATGTTACATTACATACACAATGGTAACGTTTTTAATGGTAGGGTGTGCAGAATGTTCTGATAACAAAGCAATTATAACGTTTGCAATGCTACCGTTTTAAGAACGTTACATGACATACAAAATGGTAATGTTTTCAATGTTAATGTTTTAAGAACGTTACATTACATACACAATGGTAACGTTTTCAAGGTTACCGTTTTAAGAACGTTATATTACATACACAATGGTAACGTTTTCAAGGCTAGGGTGTGCAGAATGTTCTGCTAACAAAGCAATTTTAACGTTTGCAATGCTACCGTTTTAAGAATGTTACATTACATACACAATGGTAACGTTTTTAATGCTAGGGTGTGCAGAATGTTCTGATAACAAAGCAATTATAACGTTTGCAATGCTACCGTTTTAAGAACGTTACATGACATACAAAATGGTAATGTTTTCAATGTTAATGTTTTAAGAACGTTACATTACATACACAATGGTAACGTTTTCAAGGTTACCGTTTTAAGAACGTTACATTACATACACAATGGTAACGTTTTCAAGGTTACCGTTTTAAGAACGTTATATTACATACACAATGGTAACGTTTTCAAGGCTAGGGTGTGCAGAATGTTCTGCTAACAAAGCAATTTTAACGTTTGCAATGCTACCGTTTTAAGAATGTTACATTACATACACAATGGTAACGTTTTTAATGCTAGGGTGTGCAGAATGTTCTGATAACAAAGCAATTATAACGTTTGCAATGCTACCGTTTTAAGAACGTTACATGACATACAAAATGGTAATGTTTTCAATGTTAATGTTTTAAGAACGTTACATTACATACACAATGGTAACGTTTTCAAGGTTACCGTTTTAAGAACGTTATATTACATACACAATGGTAACGTTTTCAAAGCTAGGGTGTGCAGAATGTTCTGCTAACAAAGCAATTTTAACGTTTGCAATGCTACCGTTTTAAGAATGTTACATTACATACACAATGGTAACGTTTTTAATGCTAGGGTGTGCAGAATGTTCTGATAACAAAGCAATTATAAGGTTTGCAATGCTACTGTTTTAACAACGTTACATTACATACACAATGGTAACGTTTTCAATGTGGCTGTTTTTAGAACGTTACATTACATACACAATGGTAACGTTTTCAATGCTAGGGTATGTAAAACGTTCTGCTAACAACGCATTTATAACATTTGCAATGCTACCGTTTTAAGAACGTTATATTACATACAAAATGGTAATGTTTTCAATGTTGCCGTTTTAAGGACGTTAGATTGCATACACAATGGTAACGTTTCCAATGCTAGGGTATGTAGAACGTTCCACTAACAATGCAATTATAACGTTTGCAATGCTACCGTTTTAAGAACGTTACATTACATACACAATGGTAACATTTGCAATGCTTGGGTGTGTAGAACGTTCCACTAACAATACAATAAAAACGTTTCTAATGCTAACGTTTTAAGGACGTTTATTAATTGCAGATAACGTTAGGGAAATGTTCTGCTAATGTTATTGCAAGAACGTTTTTGGATATCTTTGGGAGAACCTTAACAGAACGTTAGCCAAAGTTATAAGAACGTTCCCTGTTAGCTGGGCTGATCCCCTGGGTCCTCCGGGGCTCGGCTCGAGCAGCCACCGAAATGGCCAACACATACGCACAGTTGCTTTACATTTACTTTACATGTCGCGTCTGAAACCACGCGGAAAACGTGACCGCGCTGCTTTTCTCCTCTTCAAATCGCGTGGGCGCTTCAGATCTTCTTTCGTTGCTAAGCATTGCTTGACGCTGCCACCGGCGGAGAAAGAATTTGGCGCCTAACACGCACGTTTGTTAAAAACTCTCTATCTCATCCTATCAATATTTAAAAATATATGTATGCATGTATAAGACCTATGCATCAATGTGGACGTGCACATACGCGCATGCACGCACCCTGTTTGCATGCCTGAGTGACGTTAAGGCACATACATTGAAGTCCAGTATAAATATGAAAAGGGTTAACATGAAAGTTATACCATTTACTTTATTTTAACCACTAAACTGCTTCACCTGGGATTGCTTGTTCAAAATTTCTTTATTAACTTTATTGTGGGGCTTGACTGATACACGGTAAACTTTATTTCAACCAACATTAACAATTATAATAGCTATTTATAATAGTATACTTACATATTGTGGATGAGTGGCGTGGCAATGTCCCTGCTCCTCTGCAATCCGACATAAAATGGCGTCAAGCTGCCTCGTGCAACGCATTCAACAGTGAATAACTGTAATACTGCATCATTTACATGCAAGCGCAAATATACCTGTAATTCATTGTGGGGGAAAAGCTGTCAACTTCTGTAATAGTTTTTTGACCCACAATGCATTGCAATGTACAGCTAAACTTTGTAAAATGACAGAACAAGAAGTAACTGTAAAATTTTGCTGTAGAAATTACAGAAATTTGTTACAGTGTGTGCTTTAGACCATGCGCTTAGATCATTAAAATAGGGCCCAGAGTCAGACATGAACCCAACTTGGTAAACCAAACTGTTATTAATGATCAATACTGTACCCAGATCACCAAATGAATGTTTCAGAACGACGATTCCCCAGAGAACTTGTAGAAATGCAGCTACACATGTCCATCCAATACAATCTACAAAGATTGATACAGACAACATGCCTTATCTTATAAACTTTTTTAATATACTTTTTATATTGTATTATGATGTGCATTACTGTACCTTTCTCTTTGTTCAGTGCAATGCGGTAAGAATATACCATTATAAAAGTCACCACTATCATGAAACATAACCACGCCACTCTCTTGAACAAGCTTACATCTAAACATGTGAAAAAATGTTCATTAACAAGATGGCAGAACTTAAATTATCTTAAATATCTGATACAGACAAAACATGACAAAATTCAATGGGGTGGTACCCTCAAATGTTCATTTTTGTACATTTATGGGTAGGCTATACAACACATTAAAATGTTGTACCATTTGGGGTATAATATTATACCAAGGACCTATTTTGTACCTTAAGGAACAATGTACCCGTTAAATTTTAGGGGTACAAAAAGTTAACTGCATCTTTAAAGGTACACAATAGCTCTTTATGATATAGTAATGTACTCAAAAAGGTACAACATTTTATTATGTTTGTTTACCTGTAAAGGTACAAGTGCTTTTTTCTGACACTGTGGATAAAAAACACAGTTCATTGTGTACTTACGTTTTATCTTTTTCACACATGCATCCTTCCAACTGTATCTTGTCAAAGTTAAGAACAGTGGAAAAACTCCAACATAAAAAAGTCCTGAGTATGAAATATAAAATGACAATTCTGTAGGTGTTGTTTTACAACAACAAACTCACATCGGATTATTGATATTTAATTTTTCTTAACAAGTATTACAAGGAGTAAGAACTATGTATTTCTTAAACAACTTCATACAAGTCTGACATATTTGTCACTTATGTCTACAAAAAGGTGCAAAAATGGCTCCTTAACCTTCAAAAACATGCAGTATTACAAGTCTAGATTAAATTAAATTTATATACAACAAAAATAATGAATAATCTGACAAAAACAGATACCCAATTTATGGAAAATAGCATTATTTAAACCATTAAGGTTCATTAAAATATTGTATTCAACATTTTGCAAACACCAAATTATTCCCTACATTATCCCAAATAATTGAATCAATTAAAGTTGACTTACCGTGATTAGCAGCTCCAAAAGCATAATAGAGGAAGATGAGTTGCAATGGAGGCAAAACATCATGTCCAATATCAGACACAAAGTCTAATATAGCACGCATGTTGCCATCTTTATTTCTTATGACCTCAGCCAATACTAAAGTAAATAAACAATTAAAGTAAAAAAAAATATTGAATTAAAAGTTGTCACATAGCATATTTTAGAAGAGCAACAAAAGAGAGGGAAAAACACCACATCAGATTATTGATTTGAGTTTTCTTCCTCAATAAGGGCAATTGAGTATCCTGATCAGCAAGTTAGTTACAATACCATAAATACCGTGAGATATGTAAAGCTTTAAAGGTGAACAAATACAATTTTATTTTCATTTCTCAGCATGACAATGGTGCTTAACAACTTAAAGAAAACAATAGTACAGAAATACTTACAGAAAATGATATTGATGATGCATATCAGAAGCATTATTGCAAACAGGATTGTTATCAGGACTCTATCAGATTCTGAATAATTTAGACATTTTTGTCGAAAAGATCGATAAAGAACTGTAGATAAAAACCAAGACATGAATTAAACACAGCGTAATGACATACAGTACCTACAGCATATATATATATATATACATACTGTACTTCCATACAATAAAAGAGGATGGGAACATTGATGTGCTGTACTCTGTACATTGTATTAAATAAGCCTTTTTGGGCTTAACTTCTATACGTTACATTAGTAATACGTTTGCTTATAATGTTGATTTATAGCTGTAGCAAATTTAACTGCTTGTGCTATCGTTTATTATGTTGTGCTATCTGTCGATTTTCTGTGCTTTTCACTGCATCTATTATGTAAAGCTGCTTTGATACAATTACCAAATTGTGAAAAGCGCTATATAAATAAAATTGAATTGAATTGAATTGAATATATATAATTGCATTATCTGTGGTGAAATCTTTATATTTACTTACCTGAATAAATAATATTTGTGAAGAGGGCATATTCTAGATGAACAATACTGTGCATTGTGATTCTGCGACTGCCTGTAAAACAAAATGTTTTTGATGTATTGTAATAAATTACAAAAACTGAAAGACAAAACCCTTTCAAATGGATATACAGAAGAGGATTTACTTGAAAATGTAAAACTACAAACACGTCTGCAACTGTAACATTACAGTTATTTAGAGATACTCTTCTAATATACTAATACTGCCTCAAAATAAACAAACCTGGGGAATCATCTGAATATGGAGAAACCCATAACAGCAGAAGACTCCGGAGGACACAGTGAGAACAGCAGGCAACAGTCTCACTCAGGAAACCTGAACAAATTAGATATTTTAAAAGATGATATGAATCATGATAATTTGATGCCATAACATGTAAAAAACAAAAGAAAAAATGTATTGGTCTTGTAGTGATGACATCCTAAAAAAGCTTTACGTCATTCAAAACTACAACGGGGTTCAATTACAATTCTGAATCAAAATAGCCTTCCTGGCTTCCAACAATGCTGGTTTTTGTCAATTGTTAATTTATAGATTTTGGACAAATTATTAACCACTAAAATACTCACCTTCAGTAACCCCCCAGAACAAGAAGGCAAAGAACATAATGAGATTTGGTACAGAGATAACACAGATCTGATAATTCAGAGCTCCACCTAGAAATAAAAATAACTGCATTTATAATGCTGCTTATATAATAGATAGATGGATGGATGGATATATGGATGGATGGATGAATAGACAGACATACTTGTATTTTGTGATCTGTACCATATAACAGAAAGCAGAAGAGCAGATCCACATGCACTAATACAGAAAATCAACACAAATATGTGTAAAACAGAGAAACCTGTAAGACAAACATTTTGTTACTGTACACAAGGATTATTGTACCATTATTTTATCTGTAAATTGCCTTGCAAATAGGGAAGTCAAAAGATTAATTGTGATAAATCACATTCAAAATAAAAGTAGTTTTTGCATAATATATGTGTGTGCACTGTGTGCAATTATTTTGTATATATAAATACACATATAGGTATGTATTTTCGAAACACACACACACACACACACACACACACACACACACAGTCAGGCATACATGTTTTTTTAGCGTTTCAGTTTATGGGGACACTTCCTGTGTCCCTGTAAAGCAGTGGTTCTCAACTCCAGTCCTCAAGACCCACTGCTCTGCACTTTTTGGATGTCTCTCATATCTGACACACTCAGTTCAGTTCATGGAATCTATCCTAACGAGCTGATGATCTGAATCAGGTGTGTTAAATAAGGGAGACATCCAAAATGTGCAGAGCAGTGGGCCCTGAGGACTGGAGTTGAGAACCACTGCTGTAAACCATGGTTATAGCCAGTGTTGGGGAAAGTTACTTTTAAAAGTAATGCATTACAATATTAAGTTACTCCCCAAAAAAGTAACTAATTGCGTTACTTAGTTACTTTTCATGGAAAGTAATGCTTACGTTACTTTTAAGTTACTTTTGCGTTACTTTTTCTTACTGGGCTGAGGCTTGATCTCTTTCAGGCCCTGCAGGTGTTTTTATGATCGCAAAAATGTCAAGCTCTGGCCTGCCATCTCCGTTTCTGACTCAAACTGTGCCCTCTCATGCACACAGAGTGTGTAATTCTACATTAATATGTTCAGTTTAATTCAGTACATTATTTTATTTTTAAATTGTATTAATTAAACTGAAAAGTAACTCGCAATACTTTGTTTTAAAAGTAACTCAAATATTAATGAGTACATTTATGTAGTAATGCGTTACTTTACTCGTTACTTCAGAAAAGTAATATTATTACGTAATGCAAGTTACTTGTAATGCGTTACACCCAACAATGGTTATAGCATAGTTAACATGTCATTATACACTATTCATGTCCCTGTAAACCACATTTGCAAAATATCATTTAGGTTAATATATTATATATTATATATTAATTAACAAAATATATACATAAATAAAAGATTCTTACATTTATACACTGAAAGAAAATGATTAATTCAATTTACTCAATTCTTTAAGGTAAGTGGTCGCAATCAATTTATTTAAGCTACTTTAAAAAAAATTAGAAATATAAAACAAAACAAAAAACTTTTGTTAAAATGTAGCTTAAATAAATTGACTGCGACCACTTACCTTAAAAAAATGTAGTAAATTGAATTAATCATTTTTTTTAAATGTACATGTGTAATTATTATTTATATATAAATACACACATAATAATTACACACACACACATATATCATGCAAACACAAACTTTTATTTTGAATGTGATTAATCGCGATTAATCTTTTCACAGCCTTACTTTAATTAATGACAGCAATTTACAATGCAAGTTTTTAAGCAACATTCAGCAAATCAAGAATCGTCTCAACAAACACCATATTAAATATTCATGTGCTTTATACAGATGGAGAATATCTCACAACCTGAAATCTTGAGCAGCAAAGTGAAGTACTCACTACTACCAATTCTTATCCTCATTTGCAACCACATAAGTTGAAGATGTTTATAAATAACATTAATATGTTAACAATTCACATCACCCAGGGTCACATTATCATAACAGCCAAAATGCAACAGGCTTCTGGATGCTATGTTAACGGTGTTTTTGGCTGACACATTTGACCCTAGTGTTGCAAGCACTAAGCTCTACCAAGGAGTTACAAGAACAAGGGATTATGTCACTCAGGGTGTCATCATGGGAATATCCGACAACATGAAAAACACAAGTCATCTCTTAATAATGTTTGACATGTTCCTTGTCATCCTTAATGAGCAGATTCCCAATTTTTTCACAGTGCACATGCATGCACGTTTAGTCCCATGACTCCAGACCCTTCAGTTACTAATGCAAACCTGTCACTGTTAAGTTTGTATAAAATCGCTTTAGCTTTTAGTATTTACTTACCCAGTTGATGAAGTACTATAGTTGTGTTTGCTGAAAGTTCTCCATCAATAACCTGACACATGTAAACTCCTTGATCCTCAGTTCTTACACTCTTCAGTCTGAGAGAGAAGTTTCCTCTGTGGATTTCATCAGTGAAGAACTCAACTCTGTCTCTGTATTGTTCATCTGATGATTCTGGTAAAGTCTTGTTGTTTTGAAAGAACAGAACCGGGATGTGTCCATCTCCATCTTTATCTGTTTTCCTCCATGAAACCTTTTCAAGCTCTTCAGGTTTGATGTGAGAGTCCACCGTGCAGTTTAGAGTAACATCTTCACCTACATGTGCAGACATGTTGTGTGTCGAGCTTGCTGCTATCAAACGCTCTGTAAAAGAATATTGAAAAGATCAAAGCAATTCACTAGTAAGAGGTTTTGTACAGTTTTAAGGTTTTTACTCACCAACTGCTTTTATCTCAACCAGAGCTTCATCAGAATCCACCTCATTATAAACTTTACATCTGTAAAAGCCTTTATCTTCAGCTCTCACGTTCTTCAACAGTAGGGAGAAGTTTCCATATTGGATCTCCTTTGTGAAAAAATGAGCTCTATTATGAAAATCCTTATACTGGGCATCTGGTCTACTCTCACCATACTGGAACACATGAACTAACACATTTGAGTCCGTCCTTATCCAAACCACCTTTAATTTGTCATTTGCCAAGGGAACGTCCACAGAACATGGCAGAACCAATGAACCTCCGAGAGGAACAACCAGAGGATATGTGGGACCTTTCACAATGAACCCTGAAACATTTAAAGGGGACAGAGAATGAAAAACCATTTTAACCTTGTCTTTGTTGAATAATGGTGGTCTACCCGCATTCAAGAAGATACAAAAAGTCCTAGACATGTAAACATCTCAGTCTTATAGAAATTCCTCTTTTAGAAATGTCAGCCAGAAAATGTCCCAATCTGAAAAACTGATGCTTATGACATCACAGGCATCTAACTGCCCCTCCACTTTAAAATAATTGGCTAAATTTTTTGAGTGGCAGCAAAGTCAGCCAATCAATAATGAAATTGCAAGTTAAGCCAGTAGGGGGAGCCAAATAGGTGCAAAACAACTTGTTTAAAATCCCCCACCCTAATAGAGCTATCTGAGAGAGGTTTTTAGGAAGCTTCTAAGGCATTACAGACCCAAACAAAAAAAAAATGTGTCTACATGTCACATCACAGAACAAGGATAAATACCCCGTTCAATCATTCTATGTCACCTTTAATAAAAACAGAGTGAGAATAAATAAAGCATGTATTAGAGGCCAATCACACCAACGCTTGGAAACGCAAGGCGCGCCGCACTGCCTTTTTTGGTCACTTTAAAAAAAGAGCAGTGCGGAGCAGCTTTTTATATTGCTAGGCAACCACCAAGTCAGCTGTCTTGTCAATCAAATATTAAAGCGTGAGTGCTCTTTTGCTGTTAACTGTCATATTAGCAGAAACTTTAAAAAGAGGGCGCTTGCTCTGACCTTATTTGAGGGTGAGAGGTGCACAACACGCAAAAGAGAGTGAGTGAGTGGAGTCTGGTTCTTCCAAGCAACTGTAAACTACTGTCACCACAAAGGAAAGCCCACCTCTCCACTCATTCGATTGGACAATGGAAAAATGCGGCAAGTGGCAAAAACGCAAGGCGTTCGGCGTGCATTAACAGCGCACATAACGCTCACTGCCCATAGAAAATCATCAAAAAAGGCGCCTGCATTTGCCTTTAACGCGTTTGGTGTGACCAGCCCCTTACTCTTCTATTACCTTATTCTTATATTCGTATCATTAGTCCCCTTTATTTATATGATACAGATCACTTTAAAGCAGCATTTTTTTTTATTCTTATGTTAATGTGATGTCACACTGATAAATCCCCGCCCATGGCTACTCACTGACTTTTTAATTTTACCCAAAAGCTTTTTTAAATGTGTTTGTCAGTACATTGTAGCACTAATGCAGCTACAGACACTATTCTCTCAGACCAGTGCTTCCCAAACCTGGTCCTCGAGTACCCCTTCCCAGAAGGTTTTAGATGTCTCCTTATTTAAAACACCTGAATCAACTAACCAGCCTCCTTCCAGAATGGTTAACATGTCTCCCTAACCTGCAACAAGTTAAGAAGAGGGTACTTGGGGACCAGGATTGGGAAACACTGTCTCAGACTGTATTCACAGGAATCAGATCTACTTTTAACCGAAAGCGGTCACTGTCTGTTCGTAAGAGAGTGAGGAGCTGTAGCTCATTTGCATTTAACTATTTTTCCGCCACTGACGAGTTAGTTCATCAATTAAGAGAAAATGCTTCCCTGTCAAATGACGAGTTTTTACAGCAATTCATATTTCCGCTATTATCCACCAGGTGGTGCTCTTACCCAACTTATAAAACGCTAAAGCATCTACTAAGGCCAAACAGTAAAAACAATGTGTATGTTTTGATCATTGCTCTGAATCTGATCTCCAACAAAAGTACTTTACAAAAGTACAATTAACTCAGCTTTATGCTCATATTTGGTGTTTTTGAAGAAACCTACCCATATTCCAGAGGTGATAAAAAGAAAACAAGTGAAGATAGGAGGAAACGCAGCAAGTCTATTCTTTAATATATTTGATATATTGTATGTTTATATGTTTAAAGAAGAATTTCATTTTCATTTTCTGGAAGGCATTAAACTTTTGTAAAAACCATTAAAAAAATGCTGGTGCTGTAAAAAAATGGCAGGCAAAGAGTTAAAGGTTACTCCCACCCAAATAGGGGCATTTTATACATGCTATAACAAATGATCTGTGGGGTATTTGAGCCAAAACTTCAGACACATTCTAGGCACACCTGAGGCTTATTTTACATCTTGTAAAAATGGGCAATATGTGCTGTCTAAAGGCCGTTTCACACGGTATGCGGCAACCGCGAGTGTTCTTTTTCAATAGGAGACGTGCGGAAAGCGACAAAACGGGGGCGGTTACAGAAGTGAAGCGGAGTTGGTCCACACGCCTTGCTCCTGCACCCAAAATCCTATTCCTTTTAAGGACACGGCACTTCATGGTAGGCGCCGTTGAAGATACACACATTTGCACTAAATGCTGCACAAAACGCTTCTAATACAAGAGAAAAGCTGAAGCCGCGCGCGATTTTGCAGCTTGCCGTGTGAAATGGCCTTAATGCATTAGAAAGATGCTTCCACCCAAAACCTGCTAACACCATACCAACTGAGTTACTGTATACAGGAGCTTTTTAGTAATAAATGAAAAGTTAGGTAACTGCCAAAGCAAATAAATACTTACAAAAGAATATAAATTCTGGTTGATTGATTTCAGGCTGTTAATACTTGAATAGCATAAGACGTATAATAGATTAGCATAATAATATGCGAGTACATATTATTTTTAAACTTTATTCGCCAGTTTCCTGGACAGGGTTTAGATTAAGCCAGAACTAGGCCTTAGTTGTATTAGGACATTTTTTACAAACATACCTTACAGAAAACACTACTGATGTGCATCTCGAGACAAAAATTCAAAATAAGCTACCTAAACTAACAGTCATGATCAAACTCAGGTCCCAATAAGCTGCACTCTTGTTTACTTTAAAGGGATAGTTCATCCAAAAATTAAGCTTCTGTTATTATTTCTTTACGTCGTTTGTTTCAAACCAGTATGGGTTCATTTATTTGGCAAAACACAATATTTTTTTTCGAAATTACTTTTATGTAGCTTGTTTCAAAAACACAATGAACATAAATGGAAACTGACAGTCAATAAAATTTTCTTTTTTGTTCTACTGACAAAAGACCACAAAAACAGACGTGAGAAAGAATGTGTGAATGAAAAAGTGAGTCTTCATTTCATTCATTGAGTTTCAATGGGTCGCACAGTGGGATCAGGTGGGCCGCACAAAGTCGTTGTAGTGAATGACACAATAATGGCAATTCAAGGCAATGGTTTTGATATCAGGTACTTTGGGATTGCAATTAAAGTTATATTTAGTTCATACAACGACAATGAAAATATTAACTACTCTCAAGAGAACAAACTTGTTTTTGCATTTGTAAATGTATTTTTCTGCATATTTCTGCATATTCCTAAAATAGATTATACCCGTCTAAGTGGGTCGTGAAATTAAAATGTTTGGGAACCACATATTATACTGGTAAGACTTGTTGCATTAACAATGAACAATATAGGTTTTCAGCATGTATTAATTCTTGTTAATGTCAATAGCGTTGTTCATGCTCATGCATGGTGCATTAATTGTTACCAGTTACTATGAATGCATTTTAGTATATGCCAAAATTAAAATAAAGATGAATACATGCTGTAAAAGTATAGTTCATAGTGGGTACATATTATCTTTAAATTTGAAACGAACAAATACTTTTTATAAGAACATTGAGATAAAAAAAGGTATAGGTTTGATATAGGCTAAAATCTCTGGCCAAAAAATAAGTTTTAAATATATGCTAAATACGTTTTGTAAAAAGTAAAGCTTAATTAAATATTTTTAAAATGTAAAATATAATATAGACTGTTCTTGGTATGATTTAGATGGACAAATGTATTTTTAAATGTTTTAAAATAAATGTATAAAATAAAAATACTGAATACATTTCGAAATATATTTTTGTACCAGTTATCTATATTTTAAAGTATGTTTGATTTTTGCTGTACACACACGGAATATGAAGAATGGCGATATCATTAGAGCTTTTGAAGGATTTATATATTCGACATTATTTTCTTGTTCTGTACTTTGTATAGTGAATGGATAACACTTACCTTTAGAGATCCTCATCATTACTAAAATAAATATGCATTCGCGTAGCTGCATGTTTTAAACATAAAATCGTTCAGAACAACAATAGCTTGGCCAAATTGTTCCTCAAATGCGGAAGACGGACTTGCTTTCATTTTCATTTACATTCAAAAATCTCTTCCTGTAAACGTACACGTGTAGGTATAAAACTGTACGTATAAAACTGCAGAAGTTAGAGAAAACCTGAGGCTACTGTATTGTGGCGATAAATGTACATCACTGAGTTGCCAACAAATAGAGCAGAAGAATTTGGCACGGCCAATACCCTTACGAAAATTAACCATGGTTTTTTTTTTTTGTAATAAAAGTGTAGTAAACATGTTTTTTGTGTATTGATTATTTATTATTATTATTATTATTTTGTGGTAACCACGGTTTTACTACAGTAACCATGTTTTTTAACTGTAGCAAAACCATGGTTGTATCTATTTTTTTCTACGCCAATTGAAGAAATTACAATTTCTAAAAATATTCTACAAATTTCTAAACACATAAATTCTTACGCCGAACTTTTACATTGCCTACACTACCCAGAATTCCGTGTTGTAAACAGGAAGCACGTCAGGGGCTCAATGGATTTCAAACCTGTAGAGGGCAAACATAAGCACCGCAGCGCAAAATACTGTAAATTAAATAAGTGTTTTGTTTATTTCTCTTAACTTAAAGTGTCGCTTTATTCAACAGTACAGTGTGCAGATATTCGCGAGGTTTGATTCATCAAGAAAGTGTTCGTCCAGAACACAGCCAGAACGAGCTTCTTATTTTCCATCCGAATCCTCAGATTGGTTCTATGATTAAGTTCATATCCAAAATGAGAATCCGAATCCCTTATGGTTTAAGATTAGGATTTTATTGACGATCAGCTGATCGGGGTCTCGACGAGCTCGTGCATGTTTCGGTTTTTGTGCCGGTTTCCATTGGTTACGCGGACGCGCACAGGCACAGATTTGAGAACTGTGTGACATGGTAAAAATATATTTCCTTGTTTTTATCAAGTATAACATAAGTGCATAATACAGATCAATAACAAAATGAAGTACACTGTAACATATTGCATACAAAACAAGTAATAATTTACAGTAATGGGTTGGTAAGTTAGCTGAAAGGTTAATTTATGATTGATCAATTGTGTCCTTAAACTAAATCGTAGCCCAGTTGACATAAACATGTAATAAGTAATGTGCAGGTTAGTATGTATTATTAGTACTTACTTGTTTTGGGGAACAGTGTGCAGTTATACAGTGTTATTGCTATTTAGCATGCATAACGTTGTTGTTGTAAAGTCTGATAAATTGAAGTTTGATCATATTCATCTTTTGCAGAGTTCAAAACAGAAAAAGGGGCTTCGAGGTAAGTCTTGTACTAAATATATCTCTAATGCTAGTATTTTATTGAATTAACTGTAATTGTGTCTTTCTTTCAGGCTCTATAGATGATGTGTTAGGAGATCTTCTGGGAGATGATAATGATGATGGTATGAGTCTCTTTCTGGATATAAATGTCAGTTCTTCTTAAATATGCTGAATTATTTTAAAGTAAGTTTCTGTGTTCAACAGGCCCGGTCAAGGTCCGATCTCCAACTGCCGGATCCAGCAGACCTGCAGGCATCCTCGCATCACGCAGTGGGAAGAGGTAAGCGCTACTATACACATGCTGCTGAATGGTTGATTGGTTATAAGCGACCAAATCATTCATGGGAAACACTTGCTTTGACCTTCAGTCAGGTTTTAATCTAATACGCATGTAGCTTGTGTTGGACAGCCTGCATTAGCACAAATAGATGTTTGTCATGAAGCATTTTTAATAAACACCAGCAGTCTGAGAGATGATGTGAGGCAGTAAACAGAGCTAAAACATCTTCAGTTCTCAATCACAGCTCTTATCATAACTGTGTGTGTTGTGTTTCAGGTCAATGTTAGATGATGATTTCTTCACTAAACTGGCTGAAGAGGCTGTGAATACAGATGAGGTGAGAAACGCTATACAAAACCTGTAAGGAAAGAAAATTATTCATTCATTCACCTTTATAAAAAGTTAAACTTATTACACTTTGACTTTCTTGATAAATTGGTCTGATAAATAAGTCATTAAACTAAAAACCAGACTGTGATTTGCCTCACATATGCTGAAGTGTCATGTAATACGTAAAGCTGCTTTGAAACAATGTAACATTGTAAAAAGTGCTATATAAGTACATTTTGATTGATTGAAATGTGATGTATTGTCTCTGTGTATTGTGATTGGCTGATTTCTTTTGAAGTATGATGTAATGTAATTATGATTGGCTGTTTCTCAGGGTTCTGATGTATCTGATGCTGATCCTGCTGCTTTACTGGACAGTATGAAGGTAAATATATGCCAACCCCATCTCAAGGCAAGTCTTGGTATAGTAACAAAATATTTGATTTATTTATTCTTGTTCATGGACATGATTTTCTGCTTTTTGTGTTACTCGGCACAAATTTCTTTAAATAGTTTTTCATGTCCTTAGCATGACTTTCATTTTCATGTCATTTTATGTATTGTTTTCTCATTTTTTATAAATTTTTTTAACATTATCGCTTGGGGTTTGGGTTAAAACGACTTTGTTAAATTTCAGACATCCTTGTAACCCAAACCCCATCTCTAACCAAAACCACATTTTCAATTCGCAATGTCAATTTGTGCAATTTAAATGGTAATGAAAACACAGCTATAGACTATAAAAATATGGACGTAGTGTTTGTGACGTAACCCGTAGGTTTGTGAAGAGCTCTTTTGAAGCCAATAGTTGGTGGTGCCTGCCGTCACCATCTTGGCATTGCGTCACCGTGTGCGTCACTTGCAGATAACCAAAAATGGGTAAAGAGGAGGGGCATGGGTTGCTGAAACTACGCCCGCCTAGCTCGACAATGGTTCAAACAGTTTACCCATCACTCAAGTGGCCACGCTCTTAATTATGCACAACTTTAACAAGTTTAATATCAGGGGTGCAAACTTGTCACCTTTCGGCGAAATTTGCCGTTTTTGATCCAAAATAGGTAATTCTTGTGATTCGTCTACATCCGTTGAGTTTCTGAAAATGAGGGGTGACGGGGGTCTGTGACACAGGGTCGCAGTAAATGAAATTCAATCCAGCTATTGTTATGTTTTACAATTTATAACGTTAGTCACCTTATTTGCTGCCGAAGTTTAAGGAGTCTGTGCAGATTGAGCGCACAACCTTAACTCGTATTTTCTCATTCGACATTACGCATCCACTTCACGTTGCTGTGCGCGTGGTCACGAAAACGTAAATTCAGTGCACCCTTGTAATATAATTTAAACTGATGAGTTACAAAAAACATTCACCCCCCTCACAGTTGTTATGAAGCGCCAAATTAGCTATATAGACCAAAACCACTTTTTGTACCAGTCTGTAAATATTTATTTCTGCTGAAAAGTTATATTTTAACATGGAGGTCTACAGATGAATTTTAGTTTAAGTCATTTCTGTGCTAGCTTCAAGAAAAAGACCGTAAGGTTGCCCCATGGTACTTATATATACACAGTGCACCCACACATATTATGTAAACAATTTTTTTATTCTGCAACCTATTAGTTGCGACTTTTTATTAGGCAGCCCTATTTAAAAATATTTACAAACATTTAAAAATGTTTACATATCACACGTTTCACATTTGATGAAAGCAGATATAATTCTGATCACTTTTAATTTTGTTTACTACAGAACATAGATGACATGGACGCTGACCTGTTTAGCTCCAAGAAGAAACCAAGTTCAGCTCCCGTTCAGAGGAAAGACTCGGGAAGAGCAGAAGAACTTTCCAAATCTGGAGACAAGGCCAAAACTTTGTGTAAGTGATAGTTTTAAAAAGCCTTAACAAATGATAGGACTTTATGTATAAGTTTGTAAAACATTGAAAATATGTTTGCAGACAAAATTGCTCCTGAGGAGAAGAAGCCCAGTTCTGCCCCAGCATCCACAACAAGAAGTTACAAGAAGTTCAGCTTCCTTGGTAAGTAAAAATCAGATGAAACATGCTGTCTAACTTTATTGTTTGATGTGTGGTCCATGTTTGATAGCTTTATGATTAAACATTAAAGTTATTTATTTAGTTAGTATTGAGAAATAATTTTTATTTGCTCCATTCTCATGCTGCTTATGGTTCAGATGATGATGAAGGTGGAGGTCTTGATGAGCCTCCTCCTGATAAAGGTATCAAAACTGTACAGTTCAGGAACCTACAGAAGCAACTCCTTGAAAAATATTAAGTTAAACATGTTGATTGATTTCTATGTGACACAGATAACATCGACAATTCCTTAGATGATCTGCTGAATGACTTGGAGCCCAAGCAGGGGCAGAAAAAGACAAATAAAACTGAGGCGACCTCCTCTTCCTCACCCGCTGTGTCCCACAAAACAGAGACAGGTGAGAAGTACGACATCAGTAGATAAAGCTGAAGGATGATTTCCTCTTTAATACGCGTTTATACTTCAGCTGCTGGTGCGACACGGAAGAACGATCTCATGTTTGACGAAGAAGATGACCTAATGGATGCTCTGGGCTTTGAAGAGACACCCAAAACACAAGGAAATGGACTGATACAGAAAAAAGAGAGGTACAGACAAATGTTCAATGGGTTGTTCATGTTAAAAGATTTTAAGTAACAGATCTCTCTCCTCAATAAACAGTGAAGCTCCTCAGAGAGCCCGTACCAGACTGGATGAGATTTTAGGCAGAGGAACATCACCTCGTCTTCTGGAGAGACCCGTCACAGGAGAGAAGAAAGAGACTCGAGTGCCTGAAAACCAGATGGAGAAACCTTCAGCAGTGAAAGGTGACATCACACTGGACTTTAGCTGTCTTTGTGCCACCTCTAAATTAAAACCCCAAATTAAAATTTGTCCCGTTTCTTTAGGCTCTGTGTTGGACGAGGAGGACGTGACTTTTGGCTCTTACCAGCCAACGATGGCTTCTACACCTGAGGGACGTCAGTCCAGAAGACAATCTGTCAGGTCAATGGACATAAAACTGCCGCTACAGTCTTTGAGATTTAATGTTTTAGATGTGGATCTCCTATAAATTTCTTCATTTAACAAAAATTTGAATCGTTTCAGATTCTCGACTGAAGACGTGAGCGCTCACTCTCCTGAACACAAACCCAAACCCTCCACATCCGCACGAGCCGCCCGACCCAAATCAGATTGGCTCGGTCTAAAACAGGAGGAGGAGGAGGAAGAACCAAAGATGAACAAGGAGCCCAAACAAATCCCCTCAGAGACCCTGAAACCATCAGTGTCTCCCTTAAAAAAAACTTCTAGCCAAGATACGCCTGATACAAAGACGGCAGAACCGCCAGCCGTACCCTCCTCTCCTCAAACCAACAGGAGACAAGAGAAGAAAGAGGAGGACGAGGAAGATGATTGGCTCTCTGGAGCACTGAGTCGTAAAAAAACACAGTTAATCAGCCAATCAGAGGAGAGGGAGATAAAACAAGAAGGTTCATCAAGGGAGGATGTTAAACCAAACACAATCATCAGGTGAAAATATTCAATCCAAAATGAATCTCCTTACACTACAGTATTGATCTGTGACCGTCACAAACTGATGAAATCGTGTTTTCAGCTCCAAGCAAGATATCTCACGCAGACGACCAGATGAACGTCCCGTCTCAAACCAAGAGCCCAGGTACACAAACTCTGGTGTACGCAATAAAAATAAAACTTGTGTGTTGTTTTGTTGTAAAAGCCTGTAATAAAATAATGTGTGTGTATTTCTCAGCATGGATTCTTCTGGCATCTCCAACACAAGCAGGGAAGATCAACATAATCCTGGTACAGTGAAAACACTATTTTATTTGACTTCTGATTTCATACATATTTTTACTGAATGTTGCATGCACAGTGGGTCCCAAAATCTATTTTTATCTGTTTAATTCAAAGATTTTTTAAGTACTGTCAAATGTGCACAACGTTGATGTTCATCATACTAGAAATATTTCAGCTTGCATCAAGTCTTGGGTTACTCTTCCTGTTTAATAGTTTAATAGTAACTCTACTATATAGTAGAGTTCACCCCAAACAGAATTTACTTGACCTGTGGTAATGCAGTCATTTGACTTATGGGGTATAAAACACACCCTTCAGACTCTGTTTACCGGTTCTGGGGTCTCATTTATAAAGCATGCGTACGCACAAAACGGGGCTCGAAACGTGCGAAAGCCAGTTTCCACGCAAAGGTTGCGATCTATAAAAAAACAAACTAAATGGGAGAATGGGCTTGCCGGGTGGAATCTGAGGATGATTCATGTACGCACACTTGCAGGTGATCTGTGATTTATAAAGGGGAGTATTGCTTTTTTTAAGTCTTAATATATTTTGGAGCACACCATTTTTGGCTTTTGTGCGTACGTAAACTTTTAGTAAGGATCCTACGCAGTTTTATAAATGAGACCCCTGTACTGTTGCCAGGGTTCCCAAGGGTCTTGAAATTCTGGAATATCCTAGAAAAGGTCTTTTCCAGACATTGAAAGTCAGGGAATTTTTTATCCATGCCATGGAATAGCAGGGATTTTTGTTTGGAAACTAAAATTTAATGCAACATTTATCAAAATGTAATCCGCTTGTTAACTTTTGACGTAAGGAATACAAGGTCCAAGCCTCCGCTGATTACAATTTAAACAGATGTTTATAAGCACTGTTTATTTCACGCATTTAAGCTAAATTTTTATAAACTCAGGATGTACACTACATCATCCAGGAAATTCTGCTTTTTAGTCAGGGAAAAATAAGGGAATTTGAACCCTGTGTTGCTGAGCAGAAGCGTCTAACATGACAACTATAGCATCACCAGCAGTCTGGTGTAGGTACTCACAGTATATATACTGGTGTAGACGTAGAGCAGAGATTTATTATGTGAACCTGTGACTTTTCTGAGATCCATCCACTAATATTTTTCTGCATACAGGTCAGAGATGTGAATGTGTTCATGTGTGAGTTTAATGTAAAGTGATGTTTCAGTGTTTCAGCAGAAATCACCTGCAGATGGCGCTGTACCCCTGAGTCAAACTCAAACAACTTTACTGGCAGATAATCTTCAACATTTGCTGATACAGCAACAGGTGACACATACACACACATACACACACACACACACACACATACATGTACACCCATACAACAAAGTGTTGTAGCCGAGTCAAACTTGAGTCCAAGACCAAAAATCGAGTGTAGAGTCTGAGTCCAGATTAAGCTGGATGTCTTGACACTCAATCTCTGGTGTTAGTCTTGATTCAGACTCAAGTTTGACTCAACTAGAACACTGATACAACATGATATAATGTTTAATACTTGCTGTATTGTATGCGTGTAGTTGGCTCAGTCTCAGCTGTGGGGTTTGAGCTCGGAGCAGAGAAACAGAAGAGACACAGATGAGACATCTGGAGACCTAATAACATCACTGCAGACACGAATCATACAGCTGGAGGGACAGGTACACACACACAGTTTATGACACATGCCTTACAGTGATTTTAACTTGATTAATGATAATACACACACTTTGAATAGCATATAGATTGTTGCAACTTTGTTAATATAATTAAAAGACACCAATGAATTAAATGTGTATTATAAATGATCACTCTAAACTCTTCTTCCACCTAAAAATTGTTCATGCAGACAGTGTGTGGGTACAATTTAAATATTACTTTGAATGATCCGTGCATTCACATACAAGTTAGATGATTTATGTTCACAGTTTCAAACAGTGAGCAACATCATTTATGACCTCTACATGTTTCATATCTGTGTGCTCAGGTGAGGAGTTTACAGCTGGAGAGAGATCAGAAACACATGCTGTTAGAGAGTATTCAAGAGAGACACAAACAAGACACACTCATCATGGACAATACACACAGGTAACGCAAACAACACAACACACTTAACTCTAGATAAAACAAACACACAACACAACAAATACAAGTTACACACATAACACACTTACTGTCAGATAAAATACATACCACAGAAACTACACACAGGTAACACAAACAACACAACACACTTACTGTCAGATAAAACAAACACACATCACAAACAACACAACACATACAGGTTACACACACAACACACTTACTGCCAGATAAAACACACCACAGAAACTACACAACATACACGCAGGTAACACAAACAACACAACACACTTACTGTCAGATAAAACAAACACACACACACACACACACACACCACGAACAACACAATACATACAGGTTACACCAGGCCCGGATTGGCCATAGGGAGAACCGGGAGGATTCCTGGTGGGCTGGTCTGTTTTTTTTTGCCCACGAGGGCCGGTGTTGTCATGCCACCGGGATGTTGCGTATTTGCGGGTGAGAGATGTCCTCGCCGCTTTATGCACAAGTTGATTGTGTCCCGAGTCCCGACCACTTATTGGAAGAATTCTTGCATTAGGGTTCATTGACATCTAAAACGCATGGGAAACGCAGGACGTGCCGCTGTCTTCTGGTTTTCAAAGCGCTTACTTGAACACGAGTTTTGTTTCAGACGCGTCTATATTGAGTGCGCTTGCCGGCCGTGCGTCTATATTTAAAATAAACTTGAGCGCGTCTTTTGAGTGCGCTTGCCGGCCGCACGTCTATTATATTTTAAATAAACTTGAGCGCGTCTTTTGAGTGCACTTGCCGGCCGCGCGTCTATTATATTTTAAATAAACTTGAGCGCGTCTTTTGAGTGCGCTTGCCGGCCGCGCGTCTATATTTTTAATAAACTTGAGCGCGTCCGGCCGCGCGTCTATTATATTTTAAATGAACTTGAGCGCGTCTTTTTAGTGCGCTTGCCGGCCGCGCGTCTATATTTTTAATAAACTTGAGCGCGTCCGGCCGCGCGTCTATTATATTTTAAATAAACTTGAGCGCGTCTTAATACAAACGGGCTGGCCTCTAAAAGGAAAAGAATTTACAAAACGTATTTTTTATCCAAGTCATAGATGAATTCTCTATGAATAGTCATTATTCATCGTTTATTGCAAGAGGAACAAAAATCTATTTGATGCAAAACTCATTAGTTTATTTGAAAAAAGTAGTTTCAAAAGTATATCCATGATGTTTTTTTAACACAATAGGCCTACGTTATTTAGCAATAGACATGATCTAAGTACTAAAAAAAAGATACAGATTTTTTCCATTTGTTTCCAATGCATACTTGATAAATCTTGCTTGTGTATTGTATATCAGGGGTTTCCAAACGTTATCAACCCAACAGTTAATCTCAAGACTCACCATTTTTTAGAAATAGAAATAGAGGAAAACACAAACACATTTGTTTCCTTTAGTTTTTGAATAAGTTTACTTTAGTAATATTATGGTCTTATGGTAGGGCTGCATGATTATGGCAAAAATTATAATTGTTTACTGCATTTGCACGGAATATGAAATTATATATTTGAAAAATACAGT
Source organism: Misgurnus anguillicaudatus (assembly GCF_027580225.2). Classification (NCBI taxonomy): domain Eukaryota; kingdom Metazoa; phylum Chordata; class Actinopteri; order Cypriniformes; family Cobitidae; genus Misgurnus; species Misgurnus anguillicaudatus. The sequence continues at coordinate 2,443,324 of NW_027395284.1, read as the reverse complement.
GAATTGCAAGGCTGCAGAGAACAGTGCACTACTGCAGACTTATACTACTGAGGGTTTAAAGATATTATTTTAATAGTCAGTCGTGAACTAAAGTGGGCTGGTCTAAGGCATGAAACTCCAGGGCTGAAAATGAGTCCCACTCCGGCCCTGGGTTACACACATAACACACTTACTGCCAGATAAAACACATACCACAGAATCTACACAACATACACACAGGTCAGACAAACAACACAACACACTTACTGTCAGATAATACAAACACAACAAATACAGGTTACACACATAACACACTTACTGTAAGATAAAACAAACACACACATTACGAACAACACAGTACATACAGGTTACACACATAACACACTTACTGTAAGATAAAACACATACCACATAAACTACACAACATACACACAGGTAACACAAACAACACAACACACTTACTGTCAGATAAAACAAACACACATCACAAACAACACAACACATACAGATTACACACACAACACACTTACTGCCAGATAAAACACACCACAGAAACTACACAACATACACACAGGTAACACAAACAACACAACACACTTACTGTCAGATAAAACAAACACACACCACACAAACAACACAACACAATGAGGTTACACACACACACGACACACTTACTGTAAGATAAAACACATACCACAGAAACTACACAACATACACACAGGTAAAACAAACATCACAACACACTTACCTCCAGATAAAACAAACACACAACACAACAAATACAAGTTACACACATAACACACTTACTGTCAGATAAAATACATACCACAGAAACTACACACAGGTAACACAAACAACACACTTACTGTCAGATAAAACAAACACACACACACACACACACACACACCACGAACAACACAATACATACAGGTTACACACATAATACACATACTGCCAGATAAAACACATACCACAGAATCTACACAACATACACACAGGTGAGACAAACAACACAACACACTTACTGTCAGATAATACAAACACAACAAATACAGGTTACACACATAACACACTTACTGTAAGATAAAACAAACACACACATTACGAACAACACGGTACATACAGGTTACACACAAAACACACTTACTGCCAGATAAAACAAACACACATCACAAACAACACAACACATAGAGGTTACACACATACTGTCAGATAAAACACACACCACAGAAACTACACAACATACATACAGGTAACGCAAACAACACAACACACTTACTGTCAGATAAAACAAACACACATCACAAACAACACAACACATAGAGGTTACACACATACTGTCAGATAAAACACACACCACAGAAACTACACAACATACATACAGGTAACGCAAACAACACACCACACACATGGGTAACACACACAACACCCTTACTGTCAGATAATACAAACACACATACAGGTAACACCAACAACACAACACATACTGGTTACAAACATAACACACTGCTAAATAAAACAGACACACACAGGTAACACACACAATGCACTTTCTATCAGATAAAACACACAAACACCACAGAAACAACATACACACACAGATAACACGCACTACACACACACACAATGTTTCACATGTTGTCGTCACCTCTCAGAGCTCGTGTGAAGCTCCTGGAGGAATCGGTCGCTCAGCGAGAGCTGCGGGCTCGGCAGGAGAACGAGGACCTGATGGAGAGACTGGCAGCTGTCACACGTATGGTGGAACAGGAACGGGCAGAGCTGCAGGCGCAGCACCAGCGCAGACTGGCACAATGTCAACAGGACAGAGACCGAGAGGTGGAGAGACTGCGAGAACTGCAGAGGTGACGTACATTACACACGAAAAACCTCAATCCTGTGTGGATTACTCACAGAGAAATAATACTCGCAGACGCAGTAAAACTACAATATAACCACACAGCCATTTGAACCGATGATTTATGATCATTTAATTCATTCGTATCTCAGGAAGTCAATCTTAGAGATGAAGAGAGATCATGAAGATCAGATTCAGCGTCTGAAGAAACTGAAAGATGAGGAAATCGATGCTGTTACCAGCGCAACATCACAGACCAGGTGCTGTATCTCACATCGTGAGAGATTCACACACAGTGATCGTGAGCTCTGTGTGACTCTGATGAAGGTAACCGTGTGGTCTTCCGGGGTTTGTAGGTCTCTGACGGTGGTCATTGAACAGATGGAGCAGTTCTCCCGCAGGCTGGGCGATCTGTCGTCTCGTGTGGAGAGCACACACGAAAACACGGCTCAGGGTTTGGAGCTCGGAGCGAGACAGAGAGACGAACAGCTCAGAGGTATCACAACTAAATACTGTAAACACTGTATACAGTGAAGCAATAAATATTTGCTGTAAGGTCAGTGAGATTCAGCTGGATGTGTTGTGATGTCAGTGCTTCAGGATCGCTTGAGTCAGCAGCAGAGAGAGATGACCGAGGAGAGGTCACGGCTCAAAGAGGTCATCACTAGGATGGACACACAACTCGCTGAGCAGCAGAGACAGCTGGAGAAGGTCTGGAACTACAAAGCACAAATCTCATCGAATATTGCACATTATTCTGGCCAGTCTGGGGTGGGCTTCTCTGAACCGGCTGATATAATGTGAATATCATGAATGTAAATCTTTTGAAGTGCTTGTGAGATGGAGAAAGAGTTTGGCAGCTTTGTGTGTGTGATATAGCGGACATTATGCTGATGTAGAGGTTTAGAGTAAAGTCTGTGTGTGTGTGTTCAGGAGCGTTGGCGGGTCACAGCAGAGCAAGCGAAAGCTGAATCAGCTCTACGAGCACTCGAGGAAGAGAGACGGACCATGATGCAACACTTCAGTATGGAGAGAGATGAGCTGGAAAGAGCAAAGGTGAGTCGCTGTCTCCTCTCTACTTAGGGAATTGTCTATCCTATCATAGGGAGCATCCTATCTGGAATAAAACCTCGAAAGGTAACTGATCTGGAGCACTTGGAGTACTTCTGCCGCTTTATATACACCTTAGTTTAAAATATATAATTGCAGGTTATTTTACATGCAAATCTTTGCTTTTGTAAAAAAATTGACACTTCCTGGGAAATCAGACTTAAAGCAACACTATGTAGTTTCCATGTAAAAATGACTTACAGCTCCCCCATGTGGTTGAAAAGCGCAACAGTGCCTGGTATCAGACACTCTTTTGCAGGCAGGGGGAGGGGCAGGGCTGTGTTTCCTACCCTCCACCGCCACTTTCAGAGTGTGCTTGTAGCAGCTAGGAGGCTGCTCAGGTTGCAGCAACAGTACAATTTGTCCAGTTAAAAGTTGTTCTATCACTGAAATAATTTTAGAGACATTATTTAAAGGTAAAAAAACTACATAGTGTTGCTTTAAAGTTTCCCATATTCGATAATTTTAACTTATCTTTGAGCATTTAAACAGCATATGTAAAAGTTGTTTCTTGTGCTAATAATTTATTCATGCTTTAAAATAGGTTGTAACTAGGGATGCTCCGATAAGGATTTTTGCAGGCCGATACCGATCACAGATTTGTTGTCTTCGTGATCGGCCGATACCAATGCCGATACCGATTTTTCAAGCTGATATGCAAGCTCTTTGATGACTGTAACTTTTAACTTTTTTTCTAGATGAAGTAAAACCACAGATGTTGCCTTTGTTATATTACTTGCAGTAATTAGGTATATTATTGTTTTAATAGAGAATCAAATAAATTAGCACAACAAATATTTCTTCTGCAAAGAGAAATTTAATATGCCTTTAAAAAGGCGTATGTCTGTAAAATCTAATGAAAACACTTCACAGTCTTTACTGTATGAATTAAATATACACGCATTCGTATGAAGTACAACAGTTCTTTAGTGAAGAGCAGAGAGTGATTTTATTGAGAGATGAATTAGGTTACTGTAGCTTTAAGACTTGACAGAGATCGCTCTGTTCACGTGCACTGATGACAGGCTGCTGTGTGTGCGCGCGGCGGGTGTATGCAGACGAGAGCAGCTGTGAGGAAAATTAAAGTTTAAACGCTCAAAACTTTAAAACGCATGCAAATAATAAACTTTTGACATGAGGATGCAATTGTCCACAATAGATATGTGTTGTATACGCTGTTTGATGGGGATGTGAAGACGGGTCGCGCTGTTAGGACCGGACCGCGTTCTCATAGAAAATACACATATCTCTGTAAAGGCAAAGAGAGAAATGCAAATCTGCACGTCGCTCATGAGCCACGGGTTATAAAAATGCTCTCACTGCGTAAAAATGGTCTCTAACTGCAGCCGCATTGAGGAGCCATATGATGACAAAAGTAAACAGAAAGATCGGTTCACGAGATCGGCAAATTTAACGAGGGCCGATCGAGTCATTTAATGCCGTGATCGGCCGATACCGATCTCTGGCCGATCGATCGGAGCATCCCTAGTTGTAACTCTACAACCTTGCCTCATTAAGTATACGTGGATCTATGAATGTGCACATTAGTCCCTGCCTTCAATGAGTCGCACCGGATCAGACCATAGATATAAATGTGCGCATTAGTCCCTGCCTCTGCTGAATCGCACCATCTTGGACCATAGATTTAGGCCCTGTCCCAAATGGCACACTCCGGACTTTTGGTCCTCCTCAGAGTCCAACCTTTGATGACATCATGTAGTCCAGACTTTAGGGACCCTTGATGCGAGTCCACGTCGTGGGTGCACCGGAGTCGTATTTTGGGAAAGACTCGAGCGTCACACCGGAAATAGGCAGAGAAGTTGCCCGTCAGCGTGAACTCCTCCCTTCCGTCATCTGATTGGTCTGATTGCTCTTTCGCAAGTACTTCTGGGTTGGTAAAGTGCGCGAAGCCTGCTGCAGTGTGGGCTTCGCTGAAGACCGCATCAAGGGGGCAAAGGAGGCGTTGATGAGCACACTTCAAAGCGTAAAAATGACAGATGGGACACCCTACGGACTTGTAGACTAAGTGTGCACGCGCAATTTAAGGCCAAGAGACCGAAAGTCCACATGAATTGCGCCATTTGGGACAGGGCCTTAAATGCGCACATTAGTCCCCGCCTTCGCTGAGTCGCACCAGCGACCATAGATATAATTCTGACCATAGATACAGATGCACGCATTAGTCCGCCCCTCCACTGAATCGCACCATAGATATAACAGGGAGCTACACTGCGACCAAAATGGTTGCATATGCGACCTTTTGAACTGCCGTTGCGACCCTAATTTTTAATGGGTCGCAAATGTGCTACCTAATGTTTTAGACAATATGCTATGATTTACTATGAGCATTTATTAAAACAGAAATGTGGATTTTAAGAATACGTTTTATAATGTGCTCTGAGCCTTCAACACGTTGGCTTCATTTTGTGTGAAAGCACGTCGTGTCTCTCCCTATCAGTGTGCGTTTGCGTGCTCAGCCGTTTCTCAATGAATTAGGTGCGACGCGGCGCAAGCGCAGTGTCTTTCATGTTTCTGAACTTGAGCAGAGGTCTTTCTTCACTGAGGACGCGGGACCCGTATGGTTCCGGGTTTATATTTTAAATGGTCTGTCGGGTCCGGTTAGGTCCTAGTTTAATTACTTTGGGTCCCTAGTCTGATAAATATTGTGTTTATAACCCGAGTCGATCGGAAAACGGCCATGAGCGCTACCGCGCTAAAGCTCGAGTGCAGTTTTAGCGTGCCTTCGGTTTCTATGGCGATGGTTCTTGTTACGACCACGCGCTGCATTTTCTTTATCACATTTTTTTAATAATCTTATTATTAATAAACCATATCTTTTCTAAAACCATATCCATATTAAGTTTGGACAGAGATTGTAGCCAAAAGCAATGCTAATGTCAAGCCAATTGCACTGAACGAGCAAAGCAATGTAAAGTCTGTCACCGGGACAGCAAATAGACTTTTAAATTTGAAATAATGAGTGGATTAAGCTTTTTAAATCGGCAAGAGAGAAATAGAAAGATAGAGCAGAAGCAGTAAAAGTGCCTATCTAATAGAAATTATTACCATTATAACATCAGTCATAACATCAGTCACATTTATAATCTATAGACCTGCACTGTCTATTAATATACTATACATAGTATTGTATTATATTATATTGAGTTTGATAAAAGGGGTCTAATGGCTTCATATCAGTGCAAAAACAGTAAGTGTTTTCGTGGTGCTTTGACAAACAGTGTCAGCTTTGTTAATGGCAGAGAAAGTTTGGGGTGGTTAGATGAAATATAATGTGAAATTAATATTAATTTTCAATAAATCAAAGTATTGTGTTGTGTCACACATTATTAGTTCTACGTCACATGTATAGTAGACCATTATTTGTCAGTGGGTAATGATTGCCCTTTTCACCGGCTACCACCACCAAGTAAATTTCAGATCTGTGGGAAACACTGACTGCAACGTTTAAGAAAACAAGGCGGCATGTGGTTTAAAAGATGGCAAGTAAAATAAAAAGCATATCTTTATGCAATACAGTTTCATTATTGTTCATTATTATCCAGAGCGCCTTAATATAACTTGAAAAAAATATGTGCGACCAAATCATTTTTTGCGCCAGTAACTGAAAAAGTTGGTAGCGCAAGTGCCACCAGTGGAAAAGGTTAGTGTAGTTCCCTGTATAAACATGCTTGTTAGTCCCTGCCTTCGCTGAATCGCACCATCTTGGACCCTAGATATAAATGCGTGCGTTAGTCCATTCCTCAACTGAATCGCAGACTCCGACCATAGATATAAATGCACATGTTAGTCCACGCCTCAACTGAATCGCACAGACTCCGACCATAGATATAAATGCACACGTTAGTCCGCGCCTCAACTGAATCGCACAGACTCCGACCATAGATATAAATGCACACGTTAGTCCACGCCTCATCTGAAATGCACAGACTCCGACCATAGATATAAATGCACACGTTAGTCCGCGCCTCAACTGAATCGCACAGACTCCGACCATAGATATAAATGCACACGTTAGTCCGCGCCTCAACTGAATCGCACAGACTCCGACCATAGATATAAATGCACACGTAAGTCCACGCCTCAACTGAAATGCACAGACTCTGACCATAGATATAAATGCACACATTAGTCCACGCCTCAACTGAAATGCACAGACTCTGACCATAGATATAAATGCGCGCGTTAGTCTGCGCCTCCACTGAATCACACCAGCTCAGCCTATAGATACTAATGGGCGCGTTAGTCCTCACCTCCGCTAAATCTCACCAGCTCGAACAATATAGACAGTTTCAGCAGTAACCACATAAACAAACATATTTCGTGGAACAAACTTAACTTTATTTTTTATACCAAGCTAAATAAACAAGAAGTAGATTACTTTAGTCTAAATAATAGCTAAAGCGTAGCGAAAACTACACTGAGCTAATGTTATTGTGTCAAATGTGTACTATATAATGTATACAATGCTTATTATTAAACCATCTTTATGTAAATATGCACATTAGTGCCTGCCTCCACTCAATTGCACCAGCTCAGACCATGGATAGTTTATCCGTCTCTCTCTCTCTGTCAGAGCACTCTATTGGATGAACAACAGTCTGTGATGCAGCACTGTGCTGAGGAACGCAGGAAACTGGCAGGGGAGTGGAGTCACTTTCACGCGCAGGAGAAGATTCGACAGGAGCGAGCGGAGAGAGAGGCCAGTAAAGCCCTAGAGAGGGACGCGAGCAGAGAGGGATCCATCATCAGTATGGCACAGGTAACACCACACCATCAGAGGGCGCTCTTTACACTACAATACTGTACTTTACACTTCTGTGACAGTGGGATGAAAAAAATCTTTAAATGCTTAAGAGGTATCACTTTTTAAACAGCGTAAATGTTTTGTGTGCTCAGGAGCAGGCCGAGCTGAAACTACGTGCTGGAGAGCTGAAACAGAAAGAGGAATCGCTGCAGAAAGAGAGAGACAGTCTGGAGAAATTAAGACAGGAGCTGGAGAGAGATAAAGACAAACTCAGCACGACTGCGTTACAACTCAAAACACGAGCACAGGAGGTGGAGAGCTTCAGTAAGGTAAAACCTTACACGTGAATGATTGCAGTCTGTCTGTATGTATATGATCATGATCTACAGTACACAGAGTTTGTCTTACAGCTGGCGTCTGAACGCTTTGAAGAGGGAGAGCGAGCGCTGCGAGAGGCCAGACAGGTGGAGACCGAACACCAGAGCAGATTACACAACATTCACACACAGATGGAGAGACTCCGCCAACAACAGCAAAGCTTACAACAGGTTATAAACAATACACGATATGATGTTATATTGATTTTCTTAGCCAGCAATACGATATTTAACACACCCAAAAAAAACACTTTGTATGCTACTTGCACTGCTTTGTTGTTACATCACAATCTGGTGCACACGCAAACAATACAGGTGAGTTAAAACAAAAATATGCACTTTGTTGGAAATGGGTATAGATGGACATTGCTTGAATATGTGAGGTGTCTCTTTAAAATGTATTTATGAAGAATCCAAATGCAAAACCCGCTACCTGCATCTGGCATGAATTTTTGTAAATGAGCATTGTTTAAACAGACACTTAATTGATTCTGCCTAAAAAAAACGGTATTTCTGAATTGCCTGAGGACGGGATTAGGCGGATTTAGCTCAAGGCCACCTCCGTCAAAAATGAGAATGTTAATAACCGAATGCTCTCAGCACGTATTATACATTCATCAAATGTTTTCACTTCAAATCTGCTTAATCCCGGCCTTGGGCTGTTCAGAAAAAAAACTGTTTTGTTGGCAAAATCCATTAAAAGAGTCTGATAACAAATTGCTCATTCACAAGCAAATTTATTCAACTTGCACGAAGATGCATTTGAGGCAAATAACGTGTTTTCACGTCATTCGCATCGCCCCTCGCAAGTTCACGTTTATTCGTATTGACTTTGTACCTAATCTACTCACACAAATCGTTGAATTCACGTTTTGTGTGTATACCCTATTATAGGGTTTTGCATCTGAACTCTTCAATTATTTTCTGACTAATGCTGCGTACACACCAAACGTAAAGCATCGTGTTTCTTGCTCTAGATTACTTGTGGGATTTAACTTCGTGTCATCTGAATTTTTCGGTTGAGTTGAATATTTTCATCTTGCGCAAAGACACGCTTAGAGCGAACAGCGCGTGTTTTCCCAGCAATCGCGCCACCCAATTAGTGTCATTCGTATCACCCTGTAATGTACTTGCGCAAAATGTTGAATTCGTGTTTGGTGTGTATGCCCCATTATAGGGTTTTTAACTCTTTAATTATGTTTTGACTAATGCTGCGTAGACACCAAACGCAAAGCATTGCGTTCCTAGCTCTAGATTACACGTGGGATTTAACTTTGTGTCATACCAATTTTTCACTTGAGTTGAATATGTTCATCATGCGCAAATGAGGCGCGTTGAGGCAAATAGTGCGTGTTTTGGTGCCAATCGCGCCTTCCAATCCATGTCATTCGCATCGCCCTGCACAAGTTCGCATCTTTGCATTGACTTTGTATGTAATCTACTCGCGTATATCGTTGAATTCGCGTTTGGTGTGTACGCCCCACAATTTTTGTAAAATTTGTACTCTATGCATTTGATCAAACACCTTCCTAAGGTTTTACAGTTCTCACCGATATGAGTTTTACAGAATATTAAAGGTGCCATAGAATGATTGAACGGAGTATTTATCCTTGTTCTATGATGTGACATGTAGACAAAAATTTTTTGTTTGGGTCTGTAATGCCTTAGAAGCTTCCTAAAAACCTCTCTCAGGTTGTTTTCACATATGTTGGTGCGCACCGTGGTGCGGCCTCGGAGCGCACCAAAATACATTGTATCATTTTTCACATATATATATATATTTTACTTTACTCGAAATGCTGCACCGTACACCATGTGACAACGGTAAGCGCTGTCATTGGCTCTGACAGCTCTTACCGTCTCATGACCACCCCCACGTTTCCACGACAACCAGCCTGACAGGGAGAGCGCAGCTATCAAGATGTGGAGATAAACGATGCACGTCTTTGCGAAGTTTCTTTGCTTTAACGTGAAGTTGCATAGCTGTTCTATTAAAGCCTTTCTCACGGAGCCGTTTGCTAAAAAGCCCGTAATGTCACTATTTGTGTGTGGAGGACAGCTATGCATTTATAAAATCATCAGCTCAAACGTAAAGGAGACAGCGAATCTCTATGCAACGGACCAGGATTGGCTTGTTTGTTGTTAACCCACAATATAACACCCGGATCACGTCACAACGGAACGGAAGCCCAGTGGCTCAAACATGTGGAGAACTTCCTGTATTTGGTTCGGCCCGAGGTCCAGCAGTGTTCACACCACAGGTGGGTCGCCCCAGAGTTCGGCAACAGCCGCTCCGAGACCACCTGTTTAGAGCGGTCCCGGAGCGGCCGTTTAGTGCGCACCCGAGTGCGGCTGTTGTGTTCACACTGACCCAAACGCACCGTACTCGGAGCGACACGTCATTTGGGCCGACCTAAACAGTGTATATGTGAAAACAGCCTCAGATAGCTCTATTAGGGTGGGGGATTTTAAACAAGTGGTTTTGCACCCATTTGGCTCCCCCTACTGGCTTAACTTGCAATCTCATTACTGATTGGCTGACTTTGCTGCCACTCAGAAAATGTAGCCAATTATTTTAAAGTGGAGGGGCAGTAAGATGCCTGTGATGTCATAAGCATCAGTTTTTCAGATTGGGCCGTTTTCTGGATGACATTTCTAAAAGAGGAATTTCTATGAGACTGAGATGTTTAGCATGTCTAGCACTTTTTGTATGTTTGTGAATGCGGGAAGACTACCATTATTCAACAAAGACAAGGGAAAATGTTTTTTCAATTTCTGTCCCCTTTAAAGGTGTCCACATCTATTCTGAGCTCCAATAAAATGTTACTTTTCTAATGAAAGAGATTAATATGTTTGGCACAAGTATTTTGGTCTACAAAAGTAATTTCAAATTTTTAAACATTCAGTTTCTCCAAGAGATTAAAAAAATTAGATCATGACAAACAATTTAATAATATGTACTTAGGGCTCCAGACTAACTTTTTTCACTAGGAGCACGGTGGCCCCAACTGAAAATTTTAGGGGCACAACCAGAAAATTTAGGGGCACACACTGTTAATCAACATGCTAACCAAATATTCACATTTCTACTAATTTCCACTGTATAACTAATACATACATTTAATGATATTTGCAGAAAGTACAATGTGCTGTTTTTAAATTCAGTGTAACATCACAAATAAAGGTCAAATTTACTGGTCGCACATGTGCAACTGGATGTAAAATTCAGTGGCACACTCTCAAATTTTGGTGGCAAAATGTGACCATTTGGTGGCAGTTTGGAGCCCTGGTACTGTATATATGTTACAAGATAAACAAATAAACTTGAGGATCTGAACAGTTAAGACTGAAATGTGCAGAACAAAATTTCCCTCTGACTTGACCTATATAAGCAGATTTTGATTGGTTTATGATGTACTGCAGGATTGTCCCTTACAACAGCTTTTCTTTCATTGATATCATCATCAGACTTACTGTGTTCACGCTGTGTTTTCTCTCAGGAGCGTTTGAGAATGACAGATCATCGCAGAGACGTAGAGAGAATGAGACAGAGTTTACCACTGAATCCTCCAGTGACTCCTCTCAACACAGCACCTGTAATCACAGGTAAATCATCATCATCGTTCATTCACCTTCACATCACTGAAACATAACTAATGATCTCTCTATGTGTGTGTTTGTTAGATTTCTCTCCACTATTAAGTAGCACACACCTGACATCTGCTGTGAATCCTCAACCTGGTGAACTACACGCCAAACTCGCCCTCATCAAGTACACGGCTGAGAAGGTACATCCCATATTCTGCTCTACACAGGCAAAATACTTTAACTCGCTAAAGCAGGGGTAGGCAAGTTTGGTCCTAGAGAGCCACAGTCCTGCAGAGTTTAGATCCAACCTTAATAAAACACACCTGAACAAGACAATCAATGTCTTCAAGATTACTAAGGCCATGTCCAAAACAGCCCCAAATACCCTTGAATAGTGCACTATTTAAAGGGACATGCCACTTCTTCAGAAGAGTCAGTTTTAAATAGAAAAAATATTGAAACTCTTATTTTTTGTGCAATGCTAATGGTCAAATCAGATTCAATGAATGCTAAAAATGGTACCGCCAGACCCGGAGATCAGCTGAATGGACTTTAAAATGGTAAAAATCAAATGTTTAACTCTGGGGAGCTGGAAAATGAGCATTTTCCAAAAAAGTGCTGTCCCTTTAAGCAGGGGTGTGGATTAGGGTTGGAATTAAACTGTGCAGGACAGTGGCCCTCCAGGACCCAGTGTTCCCCACCCCTGCTTTAAGGGAATATAAACTTTATTAGCACTTCTGGCAAGCTCAAGTGTCCAAATTCACTCTCGTTTTGTTCACTCATTCGACTTAACTATATTAGTGAAGTAATGTAGGGAGTAATCAGTTAGGGGATGGGGACTATTTGGGACACAGCCCAACCCTTACAAATGTGAGGTTTTTCAGGGTTGGATTTAAACTCTACAGGACTTGCCTTGGCATCGAGGGCCACAGTCCTGCAGAGTTTAGCTTCAACCTTAATCGAACACACCTGAATGTAATTTCCAAACAGTCCTGAAGACTTCAATTAGATTTTTTAGCTGGGTTTGATTAGGGTTGGAGCTAAACTCCACAGGGCTGTGGCCCTCAGGACCAGGAGTGTCCACCCCTGCTCTAGCAGATTAAGGTCTTTTGCCTTTATGGGGCAATATTCATGGTCACGTGTAAAATGCCTGCAATTCTTTTAGTTTTTAGGCGATGTTATATATTCACACCTCCAAGTGACCCGATCCTTGTGCCTTACAGAAACTTTTAAAATGAACCAAGTGATACTAGCAGATTTACAAATGCATGCAAATGAGCAGAATGATTCAGATTACATTTCTTTGTAATGTAACCATCTATCAGATGATAGAAAGGTTGTACCGATTTGACAGCAGTTCCAGACAAGAAACCTAGTTTACAAAAGTTTGTAGCTACTGTCATAGTTGAACGCATTCTGCATCACATTCTCGTGTGCTCATTTATTTGAAACAAATTCTAACATATGTACTGTGTCTTTAACAGGACAGAGACTTCTTACAAGAGGAGCAATATTTCCTACAGACCTTGAAGAAAACTTCATATAACTCCATCTTAAACACATGACCACATGGACATCAGAAATTGTTTTATACTCTTTATTAAATGACTTTGATACTTTAATAAATTCATGCATTTGAGTTTTGTCTCATCTTTCCATTTGTCATCACATCACGGTGGGGTGTCTTCATTCCTAAAAAGCATTAAATAAATCAATTAGTGAACAAGTCACTTAAAACAATAAACACATGAATGATCTCTACAAGCCTCAGGTTACCATAAGTCCACACATTATTTTCAGACAGGGATAACTTCTTTCATCACAGGCTGTAACAACCTTTTCATTTAACCGACTCCGTCATACGTACCAGTTTATCACCAAACACCCCGAACAGCTCCAGCGGAAGATCTCACTTCAATCTGTAAGGACAGAAGCTAAAATTAGACAGGTTTGGTGATGTCACAGGTTAAGCCTCTGCTTTTCTTCAGATTCCTCAGAATAATTTTGCTTTGCTATCGTCAGTTATCGCATAAGACGGCACTTCCTATGTAGCATTTTCATCCTTGGAAATTGTTAAATCACAGAAGAACTTAAGCTGATATTTACCTGATCAACACTCGAGTGTTCACGTGCAGATCTTGAAGAGCACCTGTAGAGAGACAGTTCAACATCAGATGTGGCGTTTAACAATTGTGTACATAACAATTGCAGATTATTGTGTTTCTCAGAATCATTTTGCTTTGCCATCGTCAGTTCTCGCATCAGACGGCACTTCCTATAGCGTTTATCATCACAGAACACAGTCAATGTCATATTGGGAATAATATGCCAGGGGTTAAAGTAGGGTATGGGGTTTTTGGGCCAGAATTAGAGGGACTTTCTACCTTAAATAGTTCACCCGAATTTTTTTCTCATTTACTTCCATAGTAGTAAAAAATTCCATGCAAGTGAATGGTGCTCACGAACTGTTTAACTGGAAAATAAATTTATACAGGCTTGTAACATTTTTGGGTGAACTCTTTAAAGGCGGAGTCCATGATGTTTGAAAGCCAATGTTGATATTTGAAATCACCTAAACAAACACGCCCCTACCCCAATAGAATCTGGACCTTCTGTTGATAGGCCCGCCCCACACATACGCAAACCGGCATTTGATTTGATTTGATTGGCTATAAGTGTGTTTTGGTAGTCGGCCCGTCTCCTTCTCCAACGCGTTTTTCAAACATTGTGGACTCCGCCTTTAAATATGTCTGAATTCAAAAGAAATCAAAAAGTACCAGAAAAGCTTAAGATAGTAGAGTATACAACTCACCACTTCAATAACGGTGAACATTTTTACTCGCGCGAGTAAAGCGGTCACGAGATCACTCATATCATCCAGCCTGCAAAAAGACAAGTGACGAGTAAAATGAGTACTTTATTCCTAAAAAGAATTAAATAAGTCCATTAGTGAACAAGTCATTTAAAACATTAAACACGAATAATCTGTACAAGCCTCAGGTTACCATAGGTCCACACATTATTTTCAGACAGGGATAACTTCTTTCATCACAGGCTGCAAAAATAACCTTTTTATGGACATTGAATTGACTCATACGTACCAGTTTATCACCAAACACCCCGAACAGCTCCAGCAGAAGGTCTCACTTCAATCTGTAAGAACAGAAGCTGAAGTCAGACAGGTTTGATGGTTACAGTTTAAGCCTTTGCTTTGCTTTAGTTTCCTCAGAATAATTTTGCTTTGCTATCGTCAGTTATCGCATAAGACGGCACTTCCTATGTAGCGTTTTCATCCTTGGAAAGCGTTTTTTTAAAAAAAAAAACAAGAACTTAAGCTGATGTTTACCTGATCAACACTCAAGTGTTCACGTGCAGATCTTGAAGAGCACCTGTAAAGAAACAGTTCAACATC
The DNA here is from genome assembly GCF_027580225.2 of Misgurnus anguillicaudatus. Lineage (NCBI taxonomy): Eukaryota > Metazoa > Chordata > Actinopteri > Cypriniformes > Cobitidae > Misgurnus > Misgurnus anguillicaudatus. Next base: position 2,428,238 of record NW_027395284.1, on the reverse strand, counting down.
AAATGTAGCATTTAACAATTGTGTAATTGCATAAATATAATCTACACAATACTTTATTAGGTTAAAATAATAATAAACGTATGGATTTATGGATGGTTGATTGTACTGCACGAGCACATGGCACGCCATTTCTGCACAACAGATTCTGAATCTTTTTTTACGAAAACGTTAACTTACGGAAGTCGCCAAACACTTTACTTACATGTCTCATGGTGGTCTGGACGCTGCGTGATCAGACCCTCGTGTGTTATACATCATGCGATAATTTGGTTAGATTTTTTTATTCAACAATGCACGCAAACAGCCGCGTGCTGAGAAAGAGAGCTAGGAAGGGCGCGCATGCGGTTTTATATACTTGCGTGCGTCACAACCCACGTGACAATCTGACGTCTGCGCGCTGGGAAAGTTAAGCATCTACAAAATAAAAGTAATTCAAATAATAACAAATAAATACATATTTTAAAAATTTTCGTAATATAAATTTCTAATATTATTCTGATGTGTTATTTGCTTATCTACTTTCATTGATTAAATTATTGTGTTGAAATTCAAGTCAGAGATATTTTTTGTGAAAACAATTTTTTTTCTAAACAAACAAGTTTTAGAAAGTGTTTTTTGTTTGTTTGTTTTTTTAGTCATGTGTTGTATTTTCACAACACAAATGCAGAATTTTACATTTACATACAGATTTTTCTGCATAACAATCCCAATAATAACTCTTCCTATAAATATTTAATTTGCCTTGCCAACCAATTGGGATAAATCTAATAATTAATGTTTTGACAGCACTAGTTTCTGTTAATTAAAGAGTAAGAAACCCAAGGAAAATACATCATGTGCATGTGTTTTCCACATATTGACTTTATCTGAAATCCCCCCCCCCCTGACAAAAAACAGATAAAACCAGCATAGCTCGTGAGCTGGTTTTAGCTGGTCTCCCAGCTGTTTTTTTAAGCTGGTCTAGTTGGACTTAGCTGGTCAGGCTAAAAGGCCAAATGAGTTGACACACCATCTGGACGATCTTAAACCAGCTACTACCTTAAACCAGCTAAAACCAGCTACTAGCTCATGGTTTTAGCTGGATTTTTTTTAATTAGAGGAGCGCTGCTCCCAGGGGCGCCGTTAGGGGGGGTTCAGAGTATGCCAGGCATATGGGCCCATGAGTACGCTAGGGGGCCCCACCGTCAGCACTTTTCCGTTTTTTTAATTGTACATGTTTAGTTATTAACACTGTAGTAAAATGTAAAGTAAATTAATATAAAACTACTGTAAATGACTTTGTGTTAAGTACAATTGAGACACTTTTAAAAAACAGCGTGCAAACATGACCTAGTAGATGCAATTACATATTTGGCAGTTCTGGTGGTTTTTAATTTGATTGTGCGGGTATGGATTTGGGTGGGTAGGCAACATTTTGGTTTGGGATCAGTTTGGTGGGTTTGCTATGCAAAGTTACCACAAATAATCGACAGCCCTACAGTTTGCCATTTCAAGGTAAGATCTCACATGCCACTAAAAAGCGTTCATGCTGATCCTCAAACTGTATGTTTTATGAAAAATGAAAAATATTTGTGTTAATACAAAAGGACAGCAAGGGCTTTATTTAAGGAAATATTAGCATAGCGACCGCTAACAACTATTGCATTTCTAAGACGGACAATAACTTAATAGGCGTAGTTAAAAATATTATTTTCTAAATAAACAACCCTAAACATGAAATAGGAGAATTGTCTAAGCCAGGGGTGTCAAACTCAGTTCCTGGAGGGCCGGTGTCCTACACAGTTTAGCTCCAACCAACTCCAACACACCTGTTTGGAAGTTTCTAGTAATCCTGAAGACCTTGATTAAACGCATCAGGTGTTTTTGATTAGGGCTGGATCTAAACTCTGCAGGGACATCGGCCCTCCAGGAATTGAGTTTGACACCACTGGTCTAAGCCATCATTGAGTTAAATTTTAAATCAGTAAGAGCTGAATTTAATGTGACAGCGCATCTTTTCAAAGTGAAAGTGATTTATTTTTATTCAGGTTTGCAACGGAGGTTTCGCTCAAAATAGTAAACTTAGTGCAGCTATTATAAACGCTATATCAGATTGTTTTTAACATGTATCCTAATAGAGAATGTCTGTTTTATATTTATGTTTGAGTATTGTTGTGCTTAAATTGTAATGTTCTTAATTGTTTCAATTTAATTAGATTAGACTGTAATTTTAAACGCCATATATTGTAATGGATTGAAGGCTAATATGACGGTACAAATGGAGTGAGTCATAAGACATAATTTTCGAGTTTAAATTAAGTTTTGTTGGCTTCAAATGTTTGCTTAAAATGAATTTCGTTTAATATAATTTGTCTCTTAATTTTAATCAATGTTTTGTTGATAAGTGTTGTGAATATTAAAGAAAAAGAACATTAAAAAAGAACACCGTGCATCTCATTACGTAACAAATATAAACTACTGCAATATGCTACCAAATGCCAAAACATGCAGTATTATCTTTGTAATGATATAGCTGTTGTTGGATGTGCAAAATCATATTATGAAGTATATCACTTTAATCGCTTTTCAAAAACAGCCTTCAGTGCACAGAAATTAAATTTGCATGTCCATGTTCATCAGCAGCACATTTGATTGCCGCATGCTTTTGACTTTTAAAAATCAACGCTATATTTAAAACTTTAGCCGATTGTGCTTTTTGCAATTTCTGTGTCACTGGTGAAGGGCGTGTGCGGGAGAAGCGCACACTAAAGATCAACGTAATATTAATTTTTTAATACTTTTGCCGGCCGCCCTTTTTGTCATGAGCGGAGGACGGAACACATACCACACACAGAGAGAACAGCGACATAAAGATAGTGTTTTTCTGACGAATACAGTCAGTTCCTAAGAAAATTTTTAAATGGACTATAAGATCATCAATATGAACCCTGAAGAATGAACTATTTTAGGCTAAACTAATTGTACACATTCCGCTTCTAAAACTGCGCAGAAAACTCGACTGCCGCGACTTTCAAAGCGCCTTCCATAGATTTCCATAGGTTCAGAAATGCATCTCCATGCACTATTATTCTTTTAGTGATCTATTTAAAATCAGTTACGTGGATGTTTTCTGCCTTTCCAGATTAAAATGGTAGGCTATTCGTTTTTCGAATAAATTTATTTGTTTTTTGCTTCATGGATTTACTTTTAGTTGCAAATGCGACCTGTAAAATTAAATAAACGCACTCAACTGAGTAATTTTATATAGCTACACATTATGGTTTGAAGACCAAACAATCATCTAAAGGAAGGGGCCCAAAATTCTGTCTTGCATACCCCCCTTGAAACTGTTCATTGCGCCCCTGGCTGCTCCAGATTACTTCCCAAACTTTAGAAGTACTGCAGTAATAAATAGAACTATAATATAATATGAACTATAATAAAACATTAACAAAAAGTGTGTTTTTAATATATTATATTACCATTTTTGCATTATAACACTTAGCTACTGTGCTGGAGTTAGTTAATAATATTTTAAGCATGAATCTTGGTAAGATCATAATTTTTAATATGTCCCATGGTAATATTATTATTTTCTGTGCGCTGCAATAATTTACTATCTTAAAATATCATTTCACACTTTCAAATACTGTATGGTACTACGTTAGTTGTTTGTAAGTATACAATAACATGATATTTTTTGACATGTTTCGGTTATTTCAATGTCATGCGCTTTTCTGTCACTAGGGAGAGATGTTTTGAACCCTCACGCGCGCGCGCGCGCCCACAAACACACATACACATCTGCTCACACACAGTCCCGTGGAGGCTCTCACTCACTGCAGCAACGTCCCGTCACGGGATGGATGAACCGCACGCGTCGCAGCGGCTGAGAAACGGTCCCGCCGCGGGCGCGCACATGCACGGTCTGTTCACGGACGCGGAGACAGGGCAGGTCACATACAGTCTGGATTTGACGGACAGCTGCCTCACGGTCCAAAAGATCACCTCTTCTCCATCACCACCGGAGCATCTGGACCTGCGCGACTGCGCGGGGAGCCGCGCGCACCTAGCCGAGTGCGAGGACGGGAGCGCGTACCTGTGCGCCTATTTCTACCCGTACCGCTACCGGTGGATGTGTTCGAGTCCAGTACGACACAGGGACGAGCGGTGCTTTCGTCTCGATCAAGAGGATGATGCGCAAGCGAACCTGCGCGAGGCGGAGCGGTGGGCGCGAGCCATCCGACAGAACAGCGCGCGCTGTACCGGACACTCAGGCGGTGAGAAACAAACTTTTTAAAGAGTTTAATTCATAAAACGACTTTAGGAGAGGAAAACTGTGAAACACTTGTTGTAATGGTTATATTGGGAGTTGTATGGAAACTATAATGGTCTGTGCGCGTACTCTACTTGTGTTGGGTTCTATTGGTGGGATGTTATCTAAACAGTGTTTTTGACATGAAAAATTTCTGATTTTTGGGCACATACTATGGAAATGGAACTTTTTAGACTTGGCACAAAAAGTATATTAATATATTGTACCCAAGTCGAAAACTTGGTGTTTTCTGCTACATGTCATGGTGGTACGATGTTTCATTCCATTCACACACAGTTGAGCTGTAATGTGGTGATGAAAAATGAATATTTTCCAGGAAGAAAAACATGCATCAATTAAAATGACATTCCTGTTGAGAACAAGTTTGACCTGCTCGATGACTCTCAGTGTAACCGGTGAACTGATAGTCTGAACTCTCAAACTAAGACACCTAAAATCTGGTTTCACAGGTGTTCAGAGAATATGCACTCTGAAAAAAAAGTGCTTCACAGAAGAACCATTTTATTTTTTTTATTTGAAGGAAAGAAAAAAAGGGGAACAATACATATTAATGAACATTTTCACAAATGTAAATATGTCAGATTATAGCCTTAGACCAATTTCCATCTGCAGACCCCTTGGCAGATTGATGCCAGTTAATAAATACATACAAAAACACTATACAGTCTATATACAAAAAGACAAGGACAAAAACAGTGATCACATCATATTAAAACAAACAATAACAACAAGAGTGGGCAACAAAGGACATAACAGGAAAGCATCAACTTTACCACAAAAAACACAATTTTATGCCCTAACTGTCCTGATATTGCACTGACCCATATTTTAGGCTAAATATGAACCATTATCATCCAAAGAGGTTCTTTGTGATGAAGAAAGGTTCCTTAGATTATAAAAAGGTATTAAATGATCCTGTTACTGAACAGTTCTTTGAGGAACCAAAAATGATTTATCTATTTATGGCATTGCTTTATTATTAAGAGTGTGAGTGGATATGACCCACCACTGCATTACCTTTAGTTGATTTTGATGACGCTTCACCAGTTAACAGGTACTGGTTTGAAGTGACTTTTCCAGTGCATGCACGTCTCCTTAAACACTGACAAGTTCTCTTATTAGATCAAATTTGTTTGCATGGCATTCAGTTGTTTTATACACTTTGATTAAATTATTATTCTGCCATCATTTAGGCAGTAAAGACTTTAATTATGTCCCACATCATCTGCCAGATTAAAATCTTTGAAGCCTCCTCCAGAGAGATGCATCTGTGATTCTCAGTTTCTTCTATAAACAGCTGAAATCCACTCCAGTTTCATCTCCAGAGAGACTTGGTTTCATGGGTACAGATATTTGATCAGACTCAGACAGATCTGGGGTTCCAGAGCAAAAATCTGGAGGTTCTGAATGATGAGGTCATTTTAATAATGACCCCGAGTAACCCTGAGGGTTCTGTTGACAGATTGTTTTAGATTTTCTGTATTCTCATGGACATAAAGCACAAGCCAAAATAATACCCAAATTATTCATGTTTGTACATAGTTATTATTTATAAGTGATGTTTGTAAAGCTAAGCATCTTAATTAATTCCTTATATAAAACCCTAACCCTTTAACTCTGGCTGTAGTCAGTTTAAAGGTGATTTGTGTGGCTTTGCTGGAATTGTTTTTACAAACAGGTTTCTCAAACACTCCTCCACTTTAGGCAAACAGGCCCATAAACACATTGGCCGAGCCAAAAGTTGACATGTCAAGCCACTAGTAAAGAAGAACAATGTTTTGAAAGCACCACTGAGTGTTTATAGTCTTAACTTCTGAAGAAAATCTAATTCTTTGAACGTGCAAAATCACTGAAGATAAAACTATGCAAAATTGCACATTTGCAAAATTGCAAATGATTAAATCCGAATTTGAGTTGTATTTAGGTACTCACAAGGCACACAAGTTTGAATGTGATCCATGGTTGTTTCATGCATTGTCGTTCTTTCAATTTATCTTCGGAGCACTTAGAGGACTTTTAGCTGATTAACCAGTATTTCTGAAAGTGAAAGTATTTAATGAACATATAATTCATCTCGAGAGTCATTATCATTATTTTTTGGCGAAGGTGGCATTTTGCATCTGAGCCCTTTATATACCATAGTGTATGATGAGAGTCGGCACGGTGTAGCATTGAGTGCTCAGTGTCTCAATACAGTATATGATTAATTGATGAGCCTGTTTCAGCATATGTGATCCAGAGCAGATGATAATACACTATTTAACAGAATACATGTATTTTAAATGAGCTTCTCCATTTTAGCACAGAGAACTGAAGTGAAGTCACATGTGAATTGTCCTTCATCTCTGAAATTGGAAAGGAAACAAAATCTACATATTACAGATTTAATCTTTTAACTAAAAGCTGAGAGACATTAAGAGTGACAAATCTTTTATTTTGTAGGAGTTGTCCTTGACGTTTCAATCATTGGACGGGAGTCATATTGTTCTTCAGAGTATTTCAGAGCATTCCTTTCTAAGAAAAGTCAATGCAGTATTTTAATGATGAATGAAAGAAGGTTTAGGGCAGATAGCAGATTTGAAACAGTATCTTACCATTGGGACATGTTGTGATGCTCTGGATTTGACCTTCAGATTTCACGTCCAGGTCAAAAATCCTCTTCAGACATGTTGGTGTTTCAGAAGAGGAACGGTTCACTCCAGTTTCACTCTGAAATACATCACACAATACTGAACGTTACACAAGTGACGTCGCTGGTAAATGTCATTTCATGTGGACTTTTAAGATTATTTTATGTGTGATACATTTATGAGTGATGTCATATGAATATTACTTGTGCATTCAAAATCATTTCTATACATTAATCCCTGTGATGTGCTTGAAAGAAAAGCAGCTGTGTGTGATAGTTTAAGTGTATGCTCATTTAAATGCAGTTACTGTAGTGGAAGAGAGTAATTGTGCAGAGAGAGAGAGAGACAGCACAATGTAGTGACAGACAGTTCACAAGTTCACAAGATCTCTGCTCAGTGCAGTTTTCCCTAGAGCAAGTGTTGGAGATAGAGAGAAGTGATCTGTCTGTTTCTTTCTATGTCACAAGTCCATAATTCCCTCTAGTGTTTCATCTCCCATCGCTTCAATGACCTCTTATCCTTGACCTTTCTTCTGTCAAACCGTATCTGATCAGGGATCCCTGCATACATTGGCCTGGATTTTTAAGATGTCATTATTTATCTCAAAGATCAGACTTATGATTATCACAATAAAACAAAACACAAAAATTCCAAAAGATTTACATTACAAACAGAAGTGACCTCAGATACATCTAGAGACCAATATCACAGATTTAGGGGTGGAACACCCAGTACACAACACCTTAGCAGACACCCAAAACACCCTAGCAACCTCCATAAATACAATAGTACCCACTTAGAACCAGTGGCAGCTCATGACTGCTCATCCGAGGGGCACTAATTCAAAATAAGTGTTCGGAGTGTCATGTGTGTGGTTCCTTTTTTCAAAATATGTGTTTTACGCTCGAGAGATCCTGTGTGGATCACGCGTTTTGTCAAAATAAGTGCCTGCTGCACACGCGTCAGAACCATTTATGATAAAAGAGACGTTCACGTTCACAAAATACATGCAAAGCACTCCCTTAACAGTAAACTCTGATTATGCATGAGATTATGCGAGTATCTGGCAAATGCGAGTGTCTCTTTTATCATTGCCCTTTTAGACGCATCTAAGCAGGCACTTATTTTGACAAAACACGTGATGCACACAGGATCTCTCGAGTCGCAGAACACATATTTTGAAAAAGGGACCACACACATCTAGGCTGCATACATGTTGTGATGAACTTCGCATCGAGCACCCTCGGAAAAAGAAGTCACCAGCCGCCACTGCTTAGAACACACTGGCAACCTCCCAGAACACACTATCAGCCACCCAGAACACCCTAGGAACCACCCAGAACACCATATCCTAGCAACTTTCCTGAATACCCTAGTAACCACCCAGAATACCCTGGAATCACCCAGAACACTCTAACAACCAGAATCCCGTTGCAGCCATCAAGAAAACCTAACAACCTCAGAATTCCATTACCACCATAGCAATTTCCCTGAATGCCCTAGTAACCACCTAGAACACCATAAAAACACCAAGAGACACCCTAGCAATCCCCCAGAAGATCCTATAAACACCCAGAGACACCATAGGAACCACCCAAAACACCCTAGTTACCACCCAGAACACCCTACAAACACCCAGAACCCCTTAACAACCATCCAGTACACCCTAATGACCCCAGTATTCCCAAACAACCATCTAGAACACCCTAACAACCCCCAGAAATCCCTAACAACCATCTACTACAACCTAATGACCCCCAGAATTCCCTAACAACCATCTAGTACATCCTAACAACCTCCAGAATACCCTAACAACCATCTAGCACACCCTAACAACCTCCAAAATACCCTAACAACTATCTAATACACCATAACGACCACCACAATTCCCTAACAACCCTCTAGTACACCCTAACAACCTCCAGAATACCCTAACAACCATCTAGTACACCATAACAACCTCCAGACTACCCTAACAACCATCTATCACACCCTAACAACCTCCAAAATACCCTAACAACTATCTAATACACCACAACGACCACCACAATTCCCTAACAACCATCTAGTACATCCTGACAACCTCCAGAATATCCTAACAACCATCTAGCACACCCTGACAACCTCCAGAATACTCTAACAACCATCTAATACACCCTAATGACGACCACAATTCCATATTAACCATCTAGTACACCCTAAAGACCCCCAGAATTCCCTTACAACTATCAAGTACACCTTAACAACCCCCCAGAATTCCCTAACAACCAACAAATTCTAACAACCCCCCAGAATTCCCCAACAACCAACAACCATCATAATGACCCCCAGAATACCCTAACAACCATCTAATACACTCTTACAACCCCGAGAATTCCCTAACGACCATCTAGTACACCCTAACGACCACCAGAATTCCCTTACAACCATCAAGTACACCTTAACAACCCCCCAGAATTCCCCAACAACCATCATAATGACCCCCAGAATACCCTAACAACCATCCAATACACTCTTACAACCCCCAGAATTCCCTAACAACCATCTAGTACACCCTAACGACCACCAGAATTCCCTTACAACCATCAAGTACACTTTAACAACCCGCCAGAATTCCCCAACAACCAACAATCATTATAATGACCCACAGAATACCCTAACAACCATCTAATACACTCTTACAACCCCGAGAATTCCCTAACGACGATCTAGTACACCCTAACGACCACCAGAATTCCCTTACAACCATCAAGTACACCTTAACAACCCCCCAGAATTCCCCAACAACCAACATCCATCATAATGACCCCCAGAATACCCAACCTGATCTCACGAATTTCTGTGGCATAGTCACGGAATTTTGTGCTCATTTTTCCGTGGCATTCTCACGGATCTTCGCATTTTTCCGTGGCCCTGCTATGGACTGTCTTTTCCGTGGCATTCTCACGGATTGGTTACTCAACTGTTTTGTCCTATTTTCTTACCATTTTCGCTTCGGTTTAGGTTTAGATTTACATGAAATGACATCCCTACCTAAACCCAACTCTAACCCCAACGCCAGGCGACAATTGTTTAAAGTTTAGAAAATATAAACGAATAAATCAGAAAAAATAGTATAAACCAATAGTTAAAGTGACATACTAATGCAAACACCAAATCTAACCCTAAACCGAAGCGAAAATGGTTTGAAAATAGGAAAAAGCAGTTGAGTAACCAATCCGTGAGAATGCCATGGAAAAAGACAGTTCGTAGCAGGGCCACGGAAAAATGCGGAAGTCCGTGAGAATGCCACGGAAAAATGAGCACAAAATTCCGTGACTATGTAACGGAACTTTGTGAGATCATGTTGGAATACCCTAACAACCATCTAATACACTCTTACAACCCCCAGAATTCCCTAACGACCATCTAGTACACCCTAACGACCACCAGAATTCCCTTACAACCATCAAGTACACCTTAAAGGTGCAATTTGTAAGATATTTGCAGTAAAATCTCCAAAAACCACTAGGCCAGTGTTATATATTTTGTCCAGCTGATTACTATCAATATCTGTAATGTTTTCTACTACTTGTAAATCGTGAGAAAATTTCCATTCAAAACATTGACACGGGGCAGTGCAGTCTCCTGTCAATGACGTTAATATCCATGTGACCCTTTGTCACCGCCTTTACTGACGTAAACCACATGACCACACTGGTAAAAATAAAATGGCGGCCAAGGAAGCGGCTGGAGCACAAATTTAGTGAAAATAAACGTATATTTTCACTTTTTAAGCATTTTAATTTCATATCTAGCGAGAAATTAGTATTGTAGTTTTCAAATATGTGATTAGTTATCACAAAGGCGCTCTCTGTTTATATTTCAAACACGCTGCCTTTGAAGTGCGTCGGAAAGCCTTTCTCTGAGCGGCCTTCAGGCCTCCGAGTCCGAAGTCATGTCCTCATGAGGCAGCGAGGCCACAAGTCCTCACAGTCCTCACTGCCTTGAGTTTTCGGACGCAGCCAGTGTTGTGGACAAATGCGGAACTATGCGCGTGCTTATGGAGTTATGGATAACTCTTTACCGTCTGCTGCTGGTTGTGTCAGCTCCTGTAAGCGTACGGGCCAACCAAACGACCCAAGAAGAGTTTGGAACAAAACGAGGGAGGATCAATTTGGTGTTGCATTATCTGGATAGAGAGAGCTTCACGACAACATTTAACTAGACCGAGATTCTGATCCTGCTTGTGTTTTACGCGATGGGTGAGTTGTTTTGATTCGTAACCCTTCAAAAAACGTATGCTATTATATTGATGACAACATTACTGTAATCAGCGTGTCTTCCCGCGGACGATATGCACATCAAAGGTATTGTGAGATTCTGATCCTGCTTGTGTTTTACGCGATGGGTGAGTTGTTTTGATTCGTAACCCTTCAAAAACGTATGCTATTATATTGATCACAACATTAGTGTGTAGACTGTAATCAGCGCGTCTTCCCGCGGACGATATGCACATCAAAAGGTATTGTACAGCAATATAAATGGTCATTTTAAGACACTTCACAATAAGATTTGTACTGTCAAAACATTATGTGAAAAATCATTGTAGATTGTAAGTTGAAAACTTAATTCTGAGCTGTGTTTACCATCGAATTTGGACTAATACTGTAATATCAATATGACTAACAATGTCGTTTTGAACATCACATATAAACTTACATAATGAAATAAACGATGTCATCAAATGCAACATTTATAAGACTTGATTACCTTATCCATCAACGTGATTTCTCGTTCTCGTCTGATTGATGGCTAAAGTTAAAGACTACAAATCCCATAATTCCACGCTGCTTCAGAGCGTCAGTAAACAGCATCATTGTTTTTGTTTGATCTGGCGCCATCTTTCGGCACATAAATACAAATTGTATCTTTAACAACACCCCAGAATTCCCCAACAACCAACAACCATCATAATGACCCCCAGAATACCCTAACAACCATCTAATACACTCTTACAACCCCCAGAAATCCCTAACAACCATCTAGTACACCCTAACGACCACCAGAATTCCCTTACAACCATCAAGAACACCTTAACAACCCCCGCAGAATTCCCCAACAACCATCATAATGACCTCAGAATTCCCTAACAACCATCTAATGACCCCTAGAATCCCCTGGAAATGTCCCAGTATACCCAAGCATCATGTCAGTGAGCTGTGCTTGGGCTTTATTAATTCACATCATCATGTTCTTCAGAAAGTGTTTCCATGAGTTTTTCTGTAGTAGTACAGTAAACTCTGCAGACATAAGAAATAAGACATAAGGTGATAGTGTTTGTCCTGTGAAATAATGAGACCAAAGCCATCGTGGGACAGTGCGTCTCTTTATTTTGCATCCCTCTGAGAGCCTTTATATAGCTGTAAACACACACCTGAGGTCAGGATCAGACACACCGCAGCATACACGAGAACACTGAGAACTGATTAGATAAGATCTGATTACAGATCAGCTTTCATTCATACAAGAGAAAGGTTTGCCACTCAGATGTTGTTGCTCAAGAAAGGAAACTTAATAGTGTTCTCAATGATGTTTCATTGCTTTCTCTCAGTATTAGGAAGAATGAACGATGGAAACAGATGGATAGATGTGGATTGTTATTACTGTATTTGACTGCTGAGGTTTCTTGGTAATTTCTTACTGGTGCGTCCTCTGAGATTTTGCATGTAAGTCTGAATGATTACACAGTTTAGTAACAGATTAACTGCAGAAGAGTGTCATGAGGTAAACATATAAGAGATTTTTAAGCTCAATAATACTGTAAATTAATGAATTTCTATCTGTAGATATCTGGGGGACTTTTTAAAGCTCATCTGATTTCTAGTGTTAGCAGTGAATGATGTTTTCCTCAGCACACATGAATCAGAGAGAAATTTAGTCCTAGTCAAGGACAATAAATACAAGCTCGTGTTCAGTGACTGAATCTCAGGAGTCTTCTTGCTCTGACTGACTGAAGAAAACAAAACATTTCACCCTGAAATAAGATTGTGAATATATTTCTGTATTAAGAAAATTAATTATGTTTGACTACTATTTATATATGTTGCACTGCACATGCAGAAAATATCATAATGTAAATTTGAAAAATATAAATAATAGCATATGTTTGCATTATATTAATGCAAATGTGGTTCAAGGGAATGTGGTTATTGGCATGATAATATCACTGCAATTTAAAAAAAATGAATAGTCCTAAAATAGGCTTTTCTTTATAAAGAAATAAAGTCTCACTCAAACACACACACTAAACATATGGCACAGCACACACATTTGTGATTTGATTATTGAACATAAACCAATCCGACTGCTCAGATCACAGAATAATCACATGCTACGAGTACCCAAATCCAGACTGAGATGCAGAGGTGACAGAGCCTTTGCGGTAGCTGGCCCCAGGCTATGGAACAGATTGCCTTTAGATATTAAAACAGCAACCACAGAGACAGAGTTTAGAAGCCTTTTAAAAACTTATTTATACTCTTGTGCTTTTAATGTTTTGTAAATGTTTGATTTTTGTTCTTGGAAATATGTTGTACAGCACTTTGGTCAACCAAGGTTGTTTTAAATGTGCTTTATAAATAAAGTAAACTTGAAACTTGAAACTTGTGTTGTCTCCAAATGTTCTCACTTTTAACGCAGTGATGCTTTAAGGACCTACTCACACTAGCCAGTTTGAACCGTGCCCGAGTGCGTTTGACCACCAAAGCGCGGTTCGTTTGACTAGTGTGAGTGCTCCGAACCGTGCCCGGGCGCGGCTCGATTAGCCGGCCCTGGCCCGCTTGGAAGAGGTGGGCCAGAGCACGGTTCAGTTGGACTCAGGCGCGGTTCGCATGCAGTATGAGCGCTAACTGTGCTGGAGTACGGAACAGGACGCGTGACGTCACGGTTTTGTGACGCTCCAAAACCAACAAGTTACATGATTATTAGCTTTAGAACGCTACTGTCGTAATAATAAAAAAACATAAACATATATTATATAAACATATTGAATTTCAAATTTCACAATACACTTTTCATTTGTGTTCAATGACATTTCAGTATCTTAATTCTTACCTTGTCGATGTACGGGAACTGTAGTCCGTAATCAAAGCTGCAAAGTCCTTGCTGCACTTCAGCTGGTACCTTGCAAACCTCCTCATACGAGCAGCACGATTACGTGACCATTTTCGTGCCACAAAGGCGATAGATTTGTTTAACAACAGGCTGTGAGAAGGCTGTGGACCACCGTGGACCAAACGACTTAAAATTATCCACAGAGTAAACAGAGCGATGGACTCCATTGTGTTCAGTCACACCGCCGCTCTTCCTGTTTATCCCGAAACCGTCGCACCATAATGACGTAAGCGTGCTCCGGTACGCGCCATAATGACGTAAGCGTGCTCCGGCACGAATGCTGAAACGCTATGTGAGTGCAGGCCAGAGGGGGAGTAGGGGAGGGGGGACAATCGCGCTGGGGCACGGTTTGGTTTGATTTGTATAATGTGAGTACGCCCTGAGTCAGTGTGAACAATCAAAAACACCTCTATATTAATATGCTAATATGTTAATGAGCTGGTGATGTCATACCCATAAATATTTACATTTTTGCAGCTTAGACCATAAACACACTCTATGCAGAAATTTAAAAAGTTATCAGGTACACGATTTTACATTTCCATTGGTGTGTGTGTGTGTGTGTATTATTACATGTTAACGATATGCAAAAAAACATCTAGTACACCCTACAGACCCCCAGAATACCCTAACAACCATCCAGTACACACCAACAACCCCCATAATTCCCTAACAACCATCTAGTACACCCTCATGACCCCCAGAATTCCCTTACAACCATCAAATGCACCCTAACAATCCCCCAGAATTTCCTAACAAACATCTATTACACGCTAACGACCACTAGAATTTCCTAACAATCATCCAGTACACCTTAACAACCCCCAGAATTCACTAACAACCATCTAGTACACCCTCATGACCCCCAGAATTCCCTAACAACCATCTAGTACACCCTAACGACCCCCAGAATACCCTAACAACCATCCAGTACATCCCAACAAACCCCATAATTCCTTAACAACCATCTAGTACAGCCTCATGACCCCCAGAATTCCCTAACAACCATCTAGTACACCCTAACGACCCCCAGAATACCCTAACAACCATTCAGTACACCCTAACAACCCCCAGAATTCCCTAACAACCATCTAGTATACCCTGATGACCCCCAGAATTCCCTTACAACCATCAAGTACACCCTAACAATCCCCCAGAATTTCCTAACAAACATCTATTACACGCTAACGACCACAAGAATTTCCTAACAACCATCCAGTACACCTTGACAACCCCCAGAATTCCCTAACAGCCATCTAGTACACCCTAACGACCCCCAGAATACCCTAACAACCATCCAGTACACCCCAACGACCCCCAGAATTCCCTAACAACCATCTAGTATATCCTGATGACCCACAGAATTCCCTTACAACCATCAAGTACACCCTAACAATCCCCCAGAATTTCCTAACAAACATCTATTACACGCTAATGACCACAAGAATTCCCTAACAACCATCTAGTACACCCTCATGACCCCCAGAATTCCCTAACAACCATCTAGTACACCCTAACGACCCCCAGAATACCCTAACAACCATCCAGTACAGCCCAATGACCCCCAGAATTCCCTAACAACCATCAAGTACACCATAACAACCCCCCAGAATTCCCTAACAAACATCTAGTACACGCCAACGACCCCCAGAATTCCCTAACAACCATCCAGAATACCATAACAACCATCAGGAACACCCTCATGACCCCCAGAATTCCGTAACAACCATCTAGTACACCCTAACGACCCCCAGAATACCCTAACAACCACCCAGTACACCCTAACGACCCCCAGAATTCCCTAACAACCATCTAGTATATCCTGATGACCCCCAGAATTCCCTTACAACCATCAAGTACACCCTAACAATCCCCCAGAACTTCCTAACAAACATCTATTACACGCTAACGACCACCAGAATTCCCTAACAACCATCCAGAATACCATAACAACCATCAGGAACACCCTAACGACCGCCAGAATTCCCTAACAACCATTACATTTTTGCAGCTTAGACCAGAAACACACTCTATGCAGACATTAAAGAGCACCAATTATCAGATTCACAATTTTAGATTTCCTTTGGTGTGTATTAGTTCATGTTAAAGGCTCTCTAAGCAAATAATGTGCGACGTCACTTCCTGTTTTCAAACAAACGGAGCGTAGCTAACGCCTCCTCCTCCCTCTCCCGTCCGTGCTTTCATGAACGCGCCCAACCCCCACCCCCAAATCCTTCTTGTCGTTTATTGGCTGGAACACTTTGTTATGGTTTCTGTTTGTAGGTTTGGCTACTATGTTGATATTGCCGTTTGTCGAGCCTGAGCTGTCTACAGAGATTGCGTTTTTTACAGTTTGATCAGCGGACAGGTAGCAAGCAGATAGTGAGGAGATGTTTGCTGTATGTAACAAAAAATGTTTTATGGTCTAAAACGCGTCAATTCGCTTAGAGCGCCTTTAACGATATGCAAAAGATACAAACTCCAAAGTAAACAATGACGCAGGTTATCATCTCCAACATAAATCTCTTTTCTTCGACTACAAAAACACAGATTGTGGGAAACAGTTTACTTCCTTGACCTGGTAATGTGGACACGACGATCATTATCATAATTCCTTTCGCTTCAAACTCACAGCCTGTACGTTACTCCTGTTAGCATTGCATTGTGAGCGTATCTTTCAAACATGGTAAGAAGCGTCACATTTGTGGCTGAGGTCAGAGGTATTCCAATCACAGCGTACAGATTATCTGACCAATCCGGGACACAGCGCTTTTCAAGTGATTTCATGCTACATTTTTATACCTTGTTTTGGCTTAATTGCATGTGTCCTGGGCAGAGAAGACAATCCCAGAATGCACTGCAACAAATCCAGCAAGACAGCTCTGTAGATTTACAAACAGAGAATATGATTTATTTGTATAGATGTAAATGTCTATGCAGGCTGATCCGTGTGAAGTACAGAGCATGAGGTTTAATGGTAAATTGGTTGCTCGTTTAATTTCAAGCCTTTGTGGTTTGAGGTAATGAAAGCGCTGTAGTGCTAATAAGAGTTTGTTAGTGTAAATCGTTGTGCGAATGAATTTTAATCAGTCTAAGATCTGTGATAATGACGGCTGTGGGTGTTTCTCATTCTCACAAACAGAGATGTGTGTGATTGAATGAATCCTCGTACCTCTCTCTCTGTCTGTGTGTGTGTATTTTGGATCTTCTCCTGTGACAGAGAGTTGTTTGCCGGCGGGTAAGAGTCGGGTTCCTTTGCTGTGCCAACTCCACGCTGGCTACCCACTGAAAGATGCCATTCATCCGTATGTGTGCACTATGGTCTGGCACAGCACCCAGAGGAGCTCATTACCGCCTCTTCTCCAGGAGCATTCTGGGATACGGATGTAATTCAGGTTAAAAACCTCCTACTGCTGCTTGTTTAAAGACTTTAATCCACAGGACGTGGCAAAGGTCTTTTACAATAAGCCCCTTGAGACCATGCGTTACAGTGATTTACCGTAAGAAAAGTGACTGTATCAAAGTAAAACACTGGTCGGAAGTAGCTTTTATAAAAACAAATGTAATACAACAAAGAGCAAAACCTTAAACAATAAAACATGATAGCACCAATTTACTTAAATACACCAATGACAAAATACATCCAGAGACTTCAGTTAACAATTCTGTGTAATGATGCACATGAATAAATAAAAATAAATTATTAATTATTCTGTCTAAACTCATATAAAACAACTTATGAAACCAGAGAAGACACTTTTTTAAAGAAAATTTAGTCATTAACTATACTATAAAAAGAATGCAGCATGAAGTTAAAACAACTTGGTTTTACAAGTCAATTCAACCTAATATTGTAAGTTTTGGCTTATGATGACATAACTTATAAAATCAAGTTAAAATTGTTTAGGGTAAACTCCCCTTCCACTTGAGCAATAGCAGGAAACTACAGGATCTCTTAAACCTTAATAAAACACACAAGATGTGTTTAAGAGATAAGTTTACATAACGTATAAAATCAAGTTAAAATTGTTTAAGTTAAGGTAACAAAATATATGTTTATTTGACAAAATATTGCCTATTTTTTACAGTGTTTAACTTAGTTTAACCTCAAAAGTAGTTGTAAGATTAATAAATCAACTTAAAATGACATCAAATACCCCACAATGTGTAAAAAATTAACACATCATCTTTTATAGTGTATATATATGGATGTAAAATATATTTTTTGTAAACATATTACTAAACTAACTTGAACCAGTATGTTAGCTTACCCTGGACATTTCTGCAGATGTCTAACAGATGCCTCGTGTCAGGGTCCGGCCATTGTATTCTGTTTAATAATAGGTGTGTTCGACATCGGCTGTGGCTGGATGTAACCGATCGGCGAGATTAGCCGCGTGCAGGCGGGGAGGAGCTGAAAACGGAGACGTGAAGTCGGACGCGCTGTGGTTCCCGTAGCTTGCTGCATTTACGTCAGGCATGGCTGATCACGTGCCGTTTGCTTGCTTAATCACATTAAACATGATTTGTAAGATGTAAACTACATAAAAAGTGAATTATACTGTTTTGAATGTCCGTGTATGAGCATGAGTGGAACTGAAGAGGCTTACAGCAGTGTTTTACAAGAATAAAGAGTTCAACATAAGCATATATTATTTAAATACCAATGTAGTGGGGTCTACGTTTTTTATCCATTTTATTTTGATGAAGATGACACAATATAACATCGCGACTACATGAAAATAGCTTTAACTGTTATAAAAATACAGATTTGTGAGCATTTGTGGAACTGAGGGCGTGAAAATAAACACGAAATGCACGTGATTGTTGTCATGTGGTGAATCCGACCAATCGTGAAACAGCTGTGTCGTCATTACAGCCCGTGCAGCTCCTCTTCGCGAACTGCGCTGGCTTACTCAGGCGGCTGATCTCGAACCGCTCTCGCGGTACTTAAAAACCATATGACACAATCACGTGCCTGCAGCGCCAGCTGAAGTCGGACAAAAATACTAACCGGAATGCACTGCTTCAAGTCAGCCACCGATCGGTCTGCGCAGCGCCGCATGAAGTCGAACACACCTATTGTGTCTTGTCATTATGGCTGGGTTCTGACAGTCCCATGTGTAATGTGAAGGCTCATGATCTTGTGTTTAGAGTCATGTGCCTTCGGTGTCTCGTCTCCTGACCCCGCCCCCTTGTTCTCCCTGTTAATTGTTTAATCATTAGTTTATTCCCATCACCTGTTCCTCCCTTGTTATCTTGTTTAGTTTTTGCTATTTAAATCCCTTTGTGTCCATGGTCCTGTGCTGATTCATTTTGTACTGTTTGTATGTATTCCAGTCGTGTATTATTAGAGTCAAGTATCTAGTCTAGTCTAGTTTTCATGTCAAGTTGTTAGTCAAGTCTAGTGTTTAGTCTTTGTCATAAGTTGTTTAATGCTGTTTGCCCCCACGTGGGCTTTGTTTGTCTTGTTGTTCATTAAAGTCTTTTGTTTAACCCTTCATCGTCCGCTATTGGGTTCATCTGTCCTAATCCTGACAGAATGAATCAGCCAGAATTGAACCCAGCGACGGAGTTGGGTCCTGCCGTCGTATCCCATGCTTTTGTTCTGCTGCCCATTGAAGTGCGCCCTGTTCCGAGCTGGCTGCTGGACCAAGAGCGTTCTGCGCTCTTTGCCGAGCTCTGGAGAGCCATCGTCAGGCCGGATCCGGTCTTCAGGGAGGTTGCCGCCGTGATCGGCCGGTTTCTTGGATTGGCCGCTGTCAGGTTTGAGCCAATTCACAGGATGGCTGGTTCTGAGTCCGCTGCCTCACCTGCTGCCCCCCAGCAGCCACAGCCGTCTGCGCATGAGCCACAGCCGTCTGCGCATGAGCCACAGCCGTCTGCGCATGAGCCACAGCGACCACTGCCCAAACCCCCTTGGACTGTTTGTCTTCTATACACAGTGGACTCATGTGTGTGATTTTTAGTTTTGCATTGTTTTTTCCAGCACCTACTTATCTTATATTTTTATGTGTTTGTATCCTTGTCCTGTAGTATCTGTCATGTTCTTGGTCTTGTGTGTTCCCTTGGGGACGCCAGGTGGCGTCCCTTAGGAGGGGGTACTGTCAGGGTCCGGCCATTGTATTCTGTTTAATATTGTGTCTTGTCATTATGGCTGGGTTCTGACAGTCCCATGTGTAATGTGAAGGCTCATGATCTTGTGTTTAGAGTCATGTGCCTTCGGTGTCTCGTCTCCTGACCCCGCCCCCTTGTTCTCCCTGTTAATTGTTTAATCATTAGTTTATTCCCATCACCTGTTCCTCCCTTGTTATCTTGTTTAGTTTTTGCTATTTAAATCCCTTTGTGTCCATGGTCCTGTGCTGATTCATTTTGTACTGTTTGTATGTATTCCAGTCGTGTATTATTAGAGTCAAGTATCTAGTCTAGTTTTCATGTCAAGTTGTTAGTCAAGTCTAGTGTTTAGTCTTTGTCATAAGTTGTTTAATGCTGTTTGCCCCCACGTGGGCTTTGTTTGTCTTGTTGTTCATTAAAGTCTTTTGTTTAACCCTTCATCGTCTGCTATTGGGTTCATCTGTCCTAATCCTGACACCTCGCTCAGAAGTTAACAGTCAGTCTGTTTTCACATCACAGTGGGGTATTTGATGTCATTTTAAGTTGATTTATTAATCTTACAACTACTTTTGAGGTTAAACTAAGTTAAACAGTGTAAAAAATAGGCAATATTTTGTCAAATAAACATATATTTTGTTACTTTAACTTAAACAATTTTAACTTGATTTTATAAGTTGTGTTAAAAACAGTGATGGGAGTAACGCGTTACAAAGTAATTCCGTTACTGTAATTCCATTACTTTTAGTGGTAATGAGCATGTAACAAAGTATTTTTTTTAATCAAGTAACGAAGTTACAATTACAGAAATTTAAATAAGTTTGTTACTCACGTTACTCTATTTTGTGAAAAATGAACACTTGCAGACAAGACATTTCTGTCGCAGGACCGTGGTGGGCGGCACAATGAATAATAACACAGAAGGTGTGTTAGTTTTGGGATAACACATTAAATTCCTGTATTTCCTGTTTGTATCTTAATAAAATAGATTGAAAAATAAATATGGATGGACATTAAAGGCGCTCTAAGCGAATCTGTGCGACGTCACTTGTTGTTGATGTTTGAACTGTTTTCAAACAAACGGAGTGTAGCTAACTCCTCCCCCTCCCCCTCTCTTCCGTGCTTTCATGAACGCGCCCAACCCCCACCCCCAAATCCTTCTTGTCGTTTATTGGCTGGAACACTTTGTTTTGTTTCGTGGTGCTAGGTTTGGCCACTGTGTTGTTATTGCCGTTTGTGAAGCCTGGGCTGTCTACAGATATCGCATTTTTTTACAGTTTGATCAGCGGTCAGGTAGCAAGCAGATAGTGAGATGTTTGCTGTATGTAACAAAAAATGTTTTATGGTCTAAAACGCGTGAATTCGCTTAGAGCACCTTTAAAACTTCTAAAACAACAAGTCTGGTGGTGGTGGCCTAAGACTTTGTACAGTACTGTATATTTTTTAAATAAATACATTTTAAAGCATTAAAAAATACATTATTTCAATCAAAGTAAATATATTTACGTTGCATTTGAAGAAAAAATTTGTTTATGTTACAAACCTGTAAACTAGGGATGGGACGGTATTCCCGGATAGTTATCACGGCTATGAATATTATCATGGTTTTGTTAAAAAGAGATAGAAATGTTCAAAAAGAACTGATACACTGAAAACATTTGAATAAGTTTTATTTTTGAAAATCACAATTTAATATTTCATGTCCCTGAAATTATTTCTGTGGTAAAAAATAAATAAATCTGTCTAATAAGTTTACAGTGAATGAATACAATACATTATCCCTTAAATGCCTTCTTGTGCAAAAAACTATGTTGCATGTGTGCGCCTGCATCAAACTGATTCTGGCTGGACAGGATTTACCGCGAGTTTTCAAAATGACGGTAATCACGGTTGTAATGATAATTACATTTTAAATGATAATACTAACCGTCAGGACATTTTACCGTGGTTAATCGTGAAACGGATAATCGTCCCATCCCTAAACATAACAGTTTTAAAAAGGTTGAAATGAAACATAGTTTCAACTTCAAAAATATACTTTATAAAATTACCTTGTATTTAGTGTATATTTAAAATATGTTTCTGTAAAGAAAATATTTTTGCCATATGGGATGTAAAATTAGAAATAAATTTGCCCTTGAAATAGATTTTGAAATATATGTTGATATAGGAAGGTTAAAACTAAATATATTTCCAAATTCAAAAATATATTCAATTGAGCATTACTTTCTACAAAATGTATTTAGCATATACTTAAAATATATTTTTGGCTATAGTTTTTTATTTGCCATAGGGGATAGATCAAATTCCAACCTGACAGGTTGGGTTCATCCCCTTTTTGACGCAATGTCAAAAATAACTTGAAAATAACAAAGTGTAGCTGATCAAGCAGAATGAAAATTCTCATCTGTCTGGTTAGCAACCAAGTCTTGATGGTTAAAGTTAAGCAGCATGGTATATCTAGGAAACAGACTAATAACACTGATCTGTTTAACAGGTTAAGTAACAGAATTTCTTCAACTATAGTCAAGAATTTAATTAGGGTTCCTAAAGATAATGTGGTTAAATGAAATCCTTTTATCATTACTGCCCTGAACGTTATATCAAACCCAAAGTTGTTCTTCAATGAAGTGGATTTTTACACATATTTTTAATGGTTCCATAAATCCAGAAAGTCTCTAAAGAGTAAATAGTGACAGAATTTCTAACCTTTAATAACTTAGACACATTGTCTCTTTACAACTGTGTTTACAAGCTACTTGAATGAACCATCACTGTGAAAAAAAAACATCCACAGCCTGACGCTGAAGAATGCCTGGGTGTGGGTGGAGCCTCTCAATGTTTGTCTTTCGTTATAAAGGCATTTAGTCATTCTTTCGATGGTGAACCGTCATCCTTTACTACGTTTCTCTGTCTTGAACGATCACTGTCACACCCTTCATACTGTCATACCTCAACACCTGAGGTGTCTTTCAGACCGGCACTGAACATCTCACCTGTCGTGTAGGTCAGTCGAGTCCCACGTGTAAACCACTCCCCGGGAAACAAGTCCATCCTGCTGAACTGGATCAATGGTGAACAGGTCCTGAGAAAAACTAACACCAAATATTCCTGTAATATGAATGAACCTTTTGTACAGCAAAATATAAACAACAGTGTGTGTGTTTCAGTCTGTTGTGTGAACATTAGCACTGTTGATATGATTGAATTTGAGCTCCAAGCTTCAATGTCAAATGTCAAAATCAGCCCATTCTTAGGATTTACATATTAATAGCAGGAAGTGTTTAAAGTCGTGCACAAATTTCAATTTTGTGTGAATATGATACGCCAGTCCTTCCAGTTGACTTAATACGGCACATCTTTTCATGTCATTATATGGTTTCTCTATTGTCGCTTGGGTTTGGAGTTGACCAACTTTTTGTTACATAAATGATATCCTAACCCAAACCCCAAATCTAATCCCAACTTCAAGCGAACCATGGTTTAAAAATAGACAAAAACATGGAGAAACCTATATATTAAATGACATCCTAAAGAAAATCCCAAATCTAAACCTAAACACAAGCGACAATGGTGTAAAAAACTGAAAAAATGAGAAACCAATACATAAAACGACATGAAAAGTGCACCGTATAAAGTGAACGGAAAGGACAGGAAAATTGGAATTTGGTGTAAAGTATTGCACGACTTTTCCACAAAATTTCGTTATATAGTCACGTAATTATTTGATTCTTTTTTTGTGAAATTATAAAAAATTAGTTTTTTCGTGATTGTATAATAAATTCCTGTTTTCGTGTGATTATCACGTATTGGTTACTCAACTGCTTTTTCCTATTTTCTTACCATTGTCGCTTCGGTTTAGGGTTAGATTTACATAAAATTACATCCCTACACAAACCCAACTCTAACTCTAACGCCAGGCGACATATAAAAAATGAATCAGGAAAAATTGTATAAACCAATGTATAAAGTGACATTCTAATGCAAGCACCAAATCTAACCCTAAACCGAAGCAACAATGGTTTAAAAATAGGAAAAAGCAGTTGAGTAACCAATACATGATAATCACATGAAAACAGGAATTTGTTATACAATCATGAAAAACGTGGAAATTCGTGATAATATCACGAAAAAATAATAAAAAATTATGTTACTAGATCACGAAACCTCGTGAGACTGGGTAGCACTTTTCATACTGCGTGCTATTTATACACACTTCATGAGGATTGGCTGGTCAAAACACAGCTTGTGTGAAAGATATATGAGATAGGATGACATTTTAATGTCTGAGGTCAGAGATAACGCTGGGTTAAATCTCTAACCAGCATCAGAAATGAACAGCTGTCAAATGCCTAATGCAAAAATTGGCACAATAAGTAAAACTCTTGATATAAAACTCCTTGACTCACATGCAACATTACAACGTCTAAAAAAGTGAATCTCATATTTTTGACAAAAATATTTCACCCCATTCACAATTTCTACCTAATATTTTTTTTTTTTGAACTTGGAATAACTACTGTATAAAGAATAAAGAAATGCATTGATTTTTAGCTTATTTTTTGCTTGCTTTGTCATATGTCATTAGTTGTCAACCTTTGGTTAAGAAACACTGGACTAAATTGAACAGATTTATTTTCTAAAAAATAATATAAATTAGATGAATTCTGTACATGTCAAGTAAAGCTGCCTCATTCACGTCAACGTATTTGTGTTTACTACAATACATCTAGTTTAAAAGTCATTTAACAAAGAAAACTGCTGCTTATTAAGCAGCTGAACATTATGAGTCTTCTTTCAGTCATTTGTTCCCAACACAATGTCATGCAAACATGAGCTCATTCATATTTGAAGTTTGTGGAAGTTACTTACAAAAATATTATTGGAAAAGTTTCAAAGGTATAAACACACCTGTCACTGGTGAAGTGTTTAGTAAAATTTTATATTGTACACTTGAATTAACTATTGCACTTTGTTTATTTCAGATGTGTTGTTTTCTGAGGTACGTCGCTCATGTGGTGTAATGGTATTGGTCAATCCTCAGAGTGGGCGGGGTCAAGCAATGGCTCTCTACAACACCCACATCCAGCGGATGCTTACAGAGGCAGATATACACCATACACTGGTCATTACAGGTCTGTAATACCCCCCCCCCCACACACACACACACACACACGCACACACATGCACACACATTTCAGAAATACCAGTGAGATCAGGCTGTTCAGGTTAGATGTTCCTGTCATTTCTGCAGTGATGGATCATCTAATATTTGTCTGTTTCTTGTTATTTCTGTCGGTCTGTAACAGTCTGTGAAAACATTTATCTCTTATCTCTCATATCAAACACAGAGCAAAAACACACCAAAAATGTCTGGAAAATATTATTTAATGGAATCATGATAAGATACACAACACACTGAGCTGTCCTGCTGTCTTACTGCTGACTACATTTCATTTAATCATTAAAGTTAAATTAAATCTCATGAAATTCTGCACACACTAATACACACTTATACAAATCTTCCTTTTCGGTAACCAAAGCTGAAAAACAATATCAACCAATAATATCACAAAAGCTTTTCAAAGTCCAATCAGATTTAAAAAAATGAAGTCCCACCCTATGTTTTTCTTTTCGACACAAATCACTGAGTGCATTTACTACCTTTCACCTCAACCCTAAAATATTGTGACTGTAACGGCACAAGAGAGGCATCAAAATAAGTGACACTTCCTAAATTTACTCATCTAATACACTTATATGAATTACTGTACAATCTGTGATGGTGTTGAAATATTGCAGTGTTTCACTCATGAAGTTTGAGTGATATATGACATGAAAGGTCAACAAAAACATTACCGTTTCGAAGATAAAATGTTGATATGTAGTTGTGTGAGCTGTGTGTATAGTATGGAGGTGGATCACTAGGTATGTTCACATGCAACCAAATAATCTGTTTGTAATCGTATTGATGGCTCAACCGTATTGAAAAGTCTTCATGTAAACACCTTAAAGCTCACGTAACACACGCTGTTTCTGCATTTCTGATATTAATCTGGAGTACCTATAGAGTAGTATGACATCCTTTATATCTCTGAAGAGTCTTTAGTTTAATCAGATTTATAAAAGAAAGATTAGCTTTACCGAATCTTTCCGATAACGTACGAAAAAATGAAGAAGGAGGAGTTATAACACGGGAGGAGCGAGTACGAGTCATACAACACTATACAACACTGTTTTAACTTATGATTCACTACATGTTCGTGTCATTTATATAATATACACGCGCCTATTTCCAACATAAGACAGAAGTCTTACTTACCACGTGTAACTCGTCATGACCCGGTTCTGAAAATCCACTGTATCAAACACACACGCAAAACTCCGCTGCTAATCCGGATAATAAACTATATCCATTGTTTCCATAAGGCTGGATGTCTTCTCCTTACATCCAAAAACACACTTCTTGTTGTGCCATTGTTGACTTTTGAAATTAAACAAAGCTGAGTGGCGTGATAAGCTGTTAGCAAGCTCTAGCGTCTCCCGCTGACTGACGGCTGGGCGGGGTTTTCCGGGGGAAGTTTTCCGGCGGAAGCCCATATAAAGAAGTGATACGTATCGAAAACCCCTGAAACGTCAGTTAGAACCGTAATCGAAAAAAATTAGCCGAAACTTGTACGAACCCTGGCGAAGTGCATTCGGCACAGAAATACTCTGAAACACGCCCAACTGCATTTTTGACACTTTGCCTCAGACCCGGCGCCAGACACAAATTCACGGACGGGCATTTCATTTTTCAGAGGGGGCACAAATGAGATCAACCTCATTGCAATGCATAATATCATTAATTATGAATTAAATGGACAAAAAGCGAGGAAGAACTAACATACCTCTCCATTAACGAAATACAACGGAGAAGTCGTAAAGATTGGACCAGCCTACTGAAGCAGTCTAAACGCAAATAAAACACGTCGCAGGGCTCGACATCAACGCTTGTCCGCTTAATATCAGAGACAAGTTGATTTTTTAAAAGGCCAAGTGAAAGAGAATTTTACTTGCTCGACCGAACAAGTAGCCTAGTCTGATTAAAAACGGCAATAACAATCACCAAAACACGATAATGATTCTGCATCCTTTAGTCTCAATGGCGACAGAAAGTGCATAATGTAATAACGCAAAGTTAAACAAATAAGCGCAGCAAACACAAAGTGTGTTAACAAAGTGGGTTAAACATACTGCGGTAAAAATGTGGAGTTTTTAATAACATGATACAGTTAAGCAGCATCACATCACAGTTGAAAATGTGACAGATTTCATGACAACAACAAACAAGTAATTAATATTAAGCCACTTACATTTTAGACGCAATGTTGATTGTGTTTTTGTTGTTTCAGCAGCGAAAATAGTTGAAAGATAACAGCAGAACTATAACGTGTCAGTCTCACTACAAATCGTGTCTTAACGTTAAGCGGTGGGGCGCGCTTAGCAAACAACCAAACATTTCCGCGCTCACTATTGACAAACCAATCAAATACGTTTAAAACAAATATTTTTTTAAATCAGACCAAACACATTTTATTTTTTATTCAGGAGTTATATATGTCCAAAACAATAACTTTTAATTAATAACAGTAGCCTATTGATTAAAACATGGAGCTGATGAACAGGTGAAGGGAGACCGCATGCTCGTCCAGGGCGGGCACTGGTGACTCACAGGGCGGGCCCGGCCCCCTAAAGCCCGCCCATGGCGCCGGGACTGCTTTGCCTACGTTTAGCATGAGGAAACAACTCTATAACTGTGTTAATAAGTCAGAATGCTTGAAATACCATTAAACCCCCCCTTTAATCAATACGATTGAGGATGATCGGATGCAAATTTGGATCTTATTGAAGGGGGTGGTGTACTACAATCTGTGATCCGATCAGCAGGAGAAAAGTATGCATGTAAACGCGTGAATCGAAGTATTTTTTTAAATCGGATCCAAAAATACCTTGTGCACATGCGCAGAACATTTGTGCTCTAGTTCACGTCTTATATTAAACTCTTATATCACATGATTCTCGTCACAGAAACGCGTAATAGCAAGGCAATAGCATCACACATTATTAAGGTAACGTTAACGGGGTCACGCACTTTACACGCGATGTACTAAACTCTGCAGCGTTAAGTATACTTTAAAACTTTAGGCTACTTAAAGCGATAAAATAGTGTTGTGCCTTTTAAAAATTGTGTTTTCATCACCTATATCTGAAAACGTCTTAAGAACAACTTTCTCCAACCCAGCTTTGACTTTAATCCAGAGATAAAGCGTAAACTCGACGAGAGATGCTTTTTTAGATTTGGGCTACTGTTTAAACTGTTACCACCAGTTGTTTTTTCTGCGGGTCAAAAACGAAATGATTTTGTTGCTAAGTTATTGGTATTTCGGCTGTGAATAGTCATTGGGATCAGTGCCGCTGCTAGCCATTTTGGTGCCCTAAGCATAATTCCTTTATAATGCCCCCCACCCTAAGAAAAAAAACGTTTGTTTTTGCCAGTTTATTTTTTTGTTGCCAAACATATAACTTAATAGCAGAAAGTAAAATCTTCACAACTTTAGCCAACACACACTACACATTTGAAAGTGCAAACTTTTATAGAATAGCAAAACAGAAAAATTACCAAACTTAAATTATCAAAATAATCCAGACATGTTTTTCCCAAGTACAATGTCACTTTAAATAAATTACATTAAATAAACATCAATAAGTAAACAAGAATACTCAATATTCTTAAATAAAACAAAGATTCAGAGAACTAAGTGTCACAGTAATGTTTGCTTCATATCATGACGTTTTATATTTATATATATTTAAGAGTGATGAATTGTAACATGTGCACTGACTGCTAACGTTAACTTTTACTGAGAAAGTATTAACCACCGTCACGTCAAAATAAACCACAAAATAAACTACTGCTCAATATCTAAAGAAGAAAGTAAAAGCTGCGCCAGTTATTTGTAAAATGGATATGCATAGGTAATGTTTTACAGTAATGTTTCTCAATTTAGCTTGCACTGAAGTTATAAATTATAACAACATAGTTTGCTAAACATTAATATCAGCACAGCAAGTTCGAGGCGCATTACGATTAGCAGCAGCTACAGCTGCAGCCCTTGCGCATTTCCCTTATTTAGAAGTGAATGATTAAACATGATGGACTTACCTGCAAGTAATGCACGGGGCGGGCATCATCCCGCAGTTTCTTTTTTTTCCCATCCTGACTCCTGCTGTCTTTTCGGGGACATTTCCAAAAGTTGCCTTCTGACTGGCCGTTTCTATATCCGAAAGCTGCAGCCTGCGCGAGGTCGCATATGCAGGCTGCATACGTCATCAAGCTTTATTTCAGAACTGAACATTACATTAGCAAGTCATAAGCATATTACAACAATTTACGATTAACTAAGAATAATAGTTAACTTTATAATTGTTAATATTACGAAATTAGAAAGTTTTGATGACGTATGCAGCCTAAAAATGCGACCTCTGGAGGCTGCAGCCTTCGGATTGAAAAACGGCCTCTGTCAAACTTCGTCAGGCGCCCGCGCGATCAACAGGCACAGACAATCAAAGGCTGGGGGGCATACTTTCTAGACTAGAGCCATTAAATTATCTCGTTCCTCCTTTTTTGTAACATATACATGGATAAAAAGGGCCTAATATAATAAACATCCATTTTTATGGAAAGAGTGGGCAGAAAAAGGAATTATTACAATAGCAAACCTATATGAGAAGGATAGTATAAAGTCGTTTGAAAAGTTGGCTGGTGAATATAATTTACCCAGAAATAACTACTGGAAGTATTTACAAATACGACACCTGGTAGTTGCTGTCATAGGGAAAGGAATAGAACCTCAACAATCAAACCTTCTCTCTCAGACTAGGAAAATAATGGGGATGGGACATGAAGCTGCTATATTTTATGATATGTTAGTTAAACAGACAATTTCCATATCTTATGCAACAATGTTAATATGGTCGACAGATTTGAACATCAACCTTACATGTAAGGAGTGGGATTGTATTTGTGAAAATATTAAGAGGGTCTCAAGGGACATTAAAATTAGACTAATTCAGTTTAAGATTTTGAATCGGTTTTATTGGACCCCGACTAGATTGTTTAGGTTGAAGCTGAGGGATAATCCAGACTGTTGGAAATGTAGCAACTCGGAAGGAACTTTTTTTCACATGTTCTGGGAATGTTCTATGATTAAGAATTATTGGTCAAAGATTCATGACTGTATTAAAAACATTACCCAGACTACGTTGGAGTTTTGCCCGAGGCTATATGTTTTAAATGATCCACAAATGACAGCTAACTGTGGAGTTGCAGACTTCATCCAAACCAGTATAATGGTAGGAAAACAAATAATAATGAGAAATTGGAAGAACGTAGGTGAGCCCTCCTTTCAGGAGTGGAGTATAGAATTGGCAAAAGTGGCTTCATATGAAAAAATTTGTTTCAATATCAATGCCGGGGCGGACAAATATTTGGCAAAATGGGGATTATATGTGCAATATATTGCTATTAGATGAGAACGTGGTGCATGTTAGGAAATATATATTTTGAATGTATTTTTTTTTTTTTTTTTTGTTCTTTTTGTTCTTTTTCTTTATAGTAATAATTTATGTTTATTTAAAATGTATCATCATTGCGGGATACATGTTATGCTGGAAAGCATGATGGGAATACAATGTTGTTTATAATGTATCAGTGATGATCAAAAAAATGTAATAAAATGCTAATGATAAAAAAAAGGGCCTAATAATATTTTTATAGGCTAATTAAATAATTTCAGCATTAAACATTTTTTTCATTAGGCTATTATTTTTGGTGCCCCCTCAGCACGTGGTGCCCTACGCACAGCGCGTGATGCGCGTTATGGGAGCGGCGGGGCTGATTGGGATGCTTTTGGGTTAGTCCATTCGGATAGTTTTGATTCACGAATCTGGCAACATTGGCTGTGCGCTTGCGCAGACATTCGATTCGGATTCTATAGAATGTACATGTAAACAAACATTTTAATCAGATTGCAATGATTAGGTGGCATGTGAAATGTATCGTCGTAACCTTCAATCGTATTAAATTCAGTTGGATTGACAATTTTTTTTGCGCATGGAAACATAGCCACTGTGAGTCTTGTGTTGCAAAATCACATCATAATATTTATATAACACAAGATAACACTTAACATATCTCTCTTTCTCTCCAGTATGATCTAATAGATTTGGTTAATGTACCTTAAAAAACCCATCTACTCATATACTCCCCTACTGAAAGACCGGCTAAAACCTGCCTAAGCTTTAGCTGGTCTCCCAACCTTGTTTTAGCTGGTGTTGCAGGCTGGTTTTATAGGGGGTTTGGGCACTTTTTTGTGGGTCAGGCTGGAAGACCAGCTGACCCAGCAGCTAAAACCAACTTCCTCCCAGCCTGACCAGCTTAAAAAGTGTCCAAAACCCATAAACCAACCTGCTACATTAGCGTAACCAGCAAAAACCAGGCTGGGAGACCAGCAAAAACCATCCATCATTAACTGCAGTTATGTCTGGCTGCGACTGCGATTATCTTCTCTTTGTCATCTCTTGTCACACAGACAAACAGACAGATATCTGATTTTATTCTGTAATCTGTGATCATGCAGAGAGACAGAATCACGCGAGGGATCTGGTGCGAAACGCTGACCTCACGCAGTGGGATGCTTTAGTGATCCT
>NW_027395284.1:2357234-2395776 GCF_027580225.2 Misgurnus anguillicaudatus | reverse complement strand
CATTACCTATATGGTATTTTGAGCTAAAACTTCACATATGTACTCAAGGGACATCAAAGATTTATTTAATATCTTAAAAACGTCTTCTGGAATGTCCCCTTAAATACTTTGTAGAAAAGCCTTTGTTGGTGATTACAGCTTCTAGACACCTCTTGTATGGAGAGAGCAGTCATCTGCATTGCTCAGAAGTGATTCTGGCCCATTCCTCCACACAAATGGTCTTTAAATCTTGAAGGTTCCTTGGGTCTTTTTTGATCTTTTATGAACTTTGATCTTCATCTCTCTCACTGGGCTATTTAAGCAACTTGATTTTCTTTCTTTGAAACTACTTCATTGTTTCCCTGGCCCTGTGTTTGGGATCATTGTCTTGCTAAAATGTCCACCCTCTTTTCATTTTCAGCTTTCTGGTTGATAGCAGCAGGTTTTTATCCAGAATGTCCGGGTACATTTCTCCATTCATCCTGCCTTCGATAATATGAAGTCTGCCAGTACCCCTTGCTAAAAAGCAGCCCCAAACCATGATGCTTCCACCCCCAAACTTAACTGTTGGTATGGTGTTCTTGGGGTGGTGGGCAGTGCCATTTCGTCTCCAAACATGGTGTGTAGAATGACTGCCAAAAAGTTCAATTTTCTTTCATCTGACCATACAATAGTCTCCCAATATTCCACAGGCTTCTCCAAATGCTCTTTCGCAAACTTTAACCGAGCCTCAACATGCTTTTTGTTCAGCAATGGAGTCTGGCGTGGTGAGCGTGCATGGATGCCATGGCAGTTCAATGCATTGCTTATAGTTTTCTTTGAAACAACAGTATCTGCTGATGCAAGGTCTTCCTGAAGTTCTGCCCGAGTGGTTCTTGGGTCTTGGAGAACTCTCCTGATTATTCTTTGGACTCCTCGGACAGAGATCTTACGTAGAGCACCTGATTGTGGCCGGTTTAGGGTGAAGTGATGCTCTTTCCATTTCTGGATAATGGCAGCAAATGCGCCTATAACTATTCCCATCAAAATGTATTTCAACGATAAGATTACGAAGATCTTGAGAGAGTTCTTTGCTTTTACCCATCATGAAGTCTTTCCTTTGTGTCTCCTGTGTAATGACAAGCCTTTATAGGCCATCAATTAGGACTAAAGCAGCTGATATCAATTAGTACTGATAGGGGGCAGGGTTTCTCTCTAAATACTGACAGATTTCAGGTGATCTCCTGGCTTTCTATGCCATTTTGCACCTTGTTCTCTTCATGTGTTCAATACTTGAAGAGTTTCGTTGCAAAAGGAGATAACCACCGTTTTTTTAATTGTTCAGAAATCTCCTTTTTTGGTTGTGCATTCCAATTAATTTCAATGCAACTGCAGTTGGTTTGTTTTGATTTAAACCTTCATAACTTAAAAAAAACAGCTAAGTAGCACCATAAAACAAAATAATAACATGATAACATAATAATAAACATGTTTTGACAAAAATGTAAAAAAATGGATTTATCTCGTTTTGCAACGAAACTCTTCACTTATTCCTGTGTCATTTCACTTTATTTATTATGACTCAACTTGTATACTTAAATTTTCTGATTTCTTTGAGTATGAATTCAATATTTGGCTTGATGGCTAGTACATCTGGTGGAAATTTTGTGTCAATAGCCCACTTAGAAATCCCCTTACTGATAAAAATGCTGATGTGTCAAATACTTATTTTCCCCGCTGTATTATATGTGTTGCTTTGCTTAGGACTTTATTTGGACAACTTTAAGGCAATTTTACTTAATATCATGATTTTTTTGCACCCTGAGATTTTTTAAATATTTGTATCACGGACATATATTTTCCTATCATAATAAATTATACATTAACCTTTCCGAGCCATTGACGAGTTAAGGCATTAAACTTTTGTGAAAATCATAAAAAATGCTGGCACTGGCTAGGAACTTTTTTAAAAATGCTGTCAGGAAAAGAGTTAATGGAAAGCGTATTTATTTAAAAATAATTGTGGTCCAGTGTCACAAATACACTTAATTTTCTTTATATAAAAAAGTTTATTTGCACTTATTAGTGCCTTTTTGGTAACAAATAGACACAATTCCCTCCTCTAATTCTCATTACTGCAATACTAATAATCTCATTCTCATCACTGTAATAATCTAAATCTTATTCATCTCAGCAGTTGGTATACCTCTTGAGATGATCCAGCAGGAAGAGGAAAGTGACAAGGTTTGGTTCTGGTAGAGAAAGTAGGAGGTTCAGCATGCAGCTCTCTTTAGCTACGCTGTCCGAGAGAGCTACAGAGACACAAAGACACAATCAGTACTTCTCCTTAAAAAAGCCAAACCTTACACTCAGCAGTGTGCTTTTTGCGAAAGAACGAGTGACAAACCAATGCCTCCTGCAAAGTTCGGGTAGAGCTCATCGGTGAACAGTGGCTCTGGAAGCTCCCGGAAATATAGCTTGAGCGTTCCGGCAATGGCGTTCACATCCATCTCGCTCATCATTACCGACACGTCCTTATTATCTGAGAGAGAATGAGAGAGCTGAACTATGAAAGTTGTTTACAGCCACAGTAGTTGATCTTTTATATGTAACGTAATGTATGATCTACGCTATAATGTTATCCTGTGACACTCACTTGTGTCAAAAGCTGTCTTGAGCGCCTGGATGTCAGTGGCCACTCCTGAGACACGGTAGATGCCCACTTCATCCATTCCCCTTCTCTCGATCTCTTCCAGACACTGTCTGACAATGTACGGCACTTTGGAGCGCTCGCGTCTGAGAATAAGAGGTACAGCAAATATCACGAGACAGTCTTTCAGACTTTAACTTAACCTGGTTAAGGCAGATGATATGTAAATCAGATATAGTATTCGACATGGGCTCATAGCACTAGCGTAGCCAGGATTCACAATGTGGGTGGGCCCAGAGAAAATCAGGTGGGCCTTAACCCAAAATGCATCTGTTATCAAAATATACAAACACACAACTACACCAGCTTCAATATATCACCGTTTATTAAGAACAAAAGCCTGTATGGCCCTATTTTAACATTCTAAGCGCAATGTGCAATAAACAAATAAGAGTCTCATCTCTCATCCCCTTTAAAAGCCAGTTGGTGGCGCCATCCCGATTCCATATTTTGGCAGAATTTGTAAACTAAAAAACTAAGCGGAGGAAGAAGACCACCAGTTTAAAATTGATATAAAAAAATTTAGTTGTTTTTATTTGTAATGAAATTGTTAGTTTTTGGTATTAAAACCTTTAAAAGTCGTTTTCTTTCAGTCTTGGAAGTAAACATAGCAGGCTTTTCTTTGCTGTAAATGTATTGATAGCCCAGAGATGATCAGTGTTATCTCAAAGAATATTTTACAAATATGCAAGAAAAGCTTTGTACTTTAAAAATACTTTAAATAGTAGCCTAATTTGTTGGTATTTGAAGAGTTTCGTTGCAAAAAGAGATAATTCCGCTTTTTTTCAGAAATCTCGTTTTTTGGTTGTGCATTCCAATTAATATCAATTCAATTGCAGTTGGTTTGTTTTAATTTAAACCTTCATAACTTAAAAAATAACACTAAGTAGCACTATAAAACAAAAGAATAACCTGATAACATCATAATAATTTGACAAAAATGTTAAAAAAGTAGTTATATTGTTTTGCAACGAAATTCTTCATTTAAACTTTTTAAAGTCGTTTTCTTTCTGTCATGGAAGTAAAAATAGCAGACTTTTAATTGTTGTAAATGTATGGATAGCATGATCGGTGTAATCTCAAAGAATAATTTACAAATATGCAAGAAAAGGTTTGTACTTTAAAAATAGTTTATTTGTAATGAACAGGAGATAAATAATTTAGAAACGCGCCGTTTCAGCACTAGAACAGCGCCGTGGATGTTTTGAAATGTAAGCATAACATAAAAATGGTTCTCATCTCATCATATCCACAGGTACAAAGTCATCAAATATAATACATCTGTGGGGTAGCATTAAGAAAATTCGAAATAAATGCAATATCTGCATTTGATTAAAGCAAAACATTTAATGGCTACAGGTGAAGCAGCTTTATACACCTTCTAACATTTCATACTCGGTCCTCATTTATGTCCAAGACACTCAATAATAATGTTTTTAAACATTTTAACATTTTAATCCTTAAATTTTTTTATATTTTAAACGTTTGTGTGCTGCTGCGCATCCATGTGATAAGCAAATGCGCGTTGTCCTCCCGTAGGCGCATATTACTAACGCGCTCATTAAATACCAAAAGCAATATTGCTCCATTGACTTAAGAGCGTGTTTTAGTTGATCAGTGACGTAGTCTATTTTATTTGCTTCAAAATAGCAACGCACCAACAATGTGCCTGAACACATCTCGTTTTCAGACCAGAAGGCTCATGGGCGCAAAAGTGGGCACAAATGTTATCTGCAAAGACTTTTCTTTTTTTAGCTGCTGAACCAACACCTCATGTTCAGAATCCTCAACGATAATATTAAAGGGTGCACCATCAAGCTGTAATAAAGTCTTCTCACCGTTCTAAGACAATGAAGCAGCGCAGCTCTCATTATTCCTTACGTGGCAGCCTTAAACCGGGTGTTCATTTCTATGATGTGGTGTGTAGGAGGGGCGAGGAGGCTGCTCGAAATGCGCTATTTATTGCACTACTATTTACAAAATTAACTTATTCCTTATTATAATAGCAAGCAAGAGTTAAAAAAAGATTTATTTTATAGGTCAAGTAGTGATAATTGCAACATAATTTACTCATTAGGATAACTAATAGGCTTTACTGGATAGGCAGTAGAGATGCGCGGATGGGCTTTTATTTCATCCGCAACCGCATCACAAAACTCATCATCCGTCCGCCATCCATCCGCACCAACGTTTCTGACCAGTTTTCAAAACCGCACCCGCCCGCCATCCGCTGACTGGGCGATGCAAGGCGCTGCTGATGACAGCCGCTGCTGATGACAGCCGCGAGACTAGAAAGCCCTAGAATATAAGCAGTGAACTCAGGCAATGTTTACATTAATGCCTTTATCCTTTAAAATGCGTTACTTTTGCTACGTTTACGCCTTTCATCTATATCACCGTTTTCGACCCTCATAAACGGATTCGTTCGTCAACGCTGCAGACTCTGTTTTAGTTTAAGAAATCAGACGTTGCGCTGAGTGTAAATGTAGATGGAGTCTTATGTAAACAAACAGCTGGTGTTAACGTGACAGCGCATCATTTTCAAAGTAAACATTATTTTATTCAGGTAAATGGAGGTTTGCAACGGAGGTTTTGACAAAAATAGTAAACATCTACCAACCAGCTATTATAAATGCTATATCGGATTGTTTTAACGTGTATCATAATGTCTATTTTATATTTATGTTTGAGTATTGTTGGGTTTGAATATTGTTGTAATGTGTTTATGTTTTGTTTAATTTTAGTTAGCTTATGACGAAAGATAGACTGTAATTTTAAACGCCATATAGGGCGTTGTAAAGGCCAATATGAAGGGAGAATTGTAATGGGTCAGACATTATTTTCGAGTTTAATTTAAGTTTTGTTTTCTACTTTAAAATGAATTTCGTTTCAGATAATTTGTCTCTTAATTTTAATCGATGTTTTGTTGATAAGTTTTGTGAATATAAATTAATAAAAACAATAAACTCAACGTCATTAATATTTAATGCTCGTTTAGCTAGCGAAGGACGTGCACGGACCTCGCACACATTTAAAAATTAATGCAATAAGCATTTCTGTAGGCTAAAGCTATACTTCACCTCTTACTATGTTTGATTGAAGTTTGCATTTGCTGAAATTAATTTTTGCTTCAAGTTCGTTTAGTACTGTTCACTTGAATGCTTTCTTTTTAAATCATAAAGACCAGTCTCCGATTATATGGGACAAAAATAAATAAATAGCCTAAATTAAACGCACAAATTACATAGTCTGCACTAGTGTCATCCTCCTGATTTACCACTTTGTAAAACTTATTCCAGGCAACCCTTTTCTGACCTTTTATTTCCTTTGTTTTTAATTCTCATTTTTTTGAGTTTGCCACGTACCTCCTTCGCCGGCGTTGATAAGAGCTGTGTCAAAATGCGTCCTCATTTCTCTGCGCTGTTAATGATAGAACTAATGGATCCTTAACATGCCGAGGCTATCCCAAACAATTAAAACCTTTATTAAATAAAAGTGTATTTAGAAAACTTTTTCTTGTCACTGTTTTAGTATTATAAGTTATGTTTTGTGTTAATATTATTCGGTTTATGTTGCGTATATTTCTAAGGTTGATTATTTGATATACTGTTGTTGAATAGTTTAATCTACATCAATGTGTCATATTTTCTAAAATAAATTCATATTTTTCTGATTACATATTTATTTTAATAAGTCAGAAATGTCTCCGCTGTTTATTGCTGACAGGCGCGATGGGCGCTACTGGGGGCGCGTGAACAGGTGACCCAAATTATGGGTCCTCTGAAGGCTAGACCGTCTCATTTCAGTTCTCTTCGCGAACTTCTGAGCCTGCCACCTTGATAGACATAATGCTCACCTTTAAGGTCGTATGCTTTGAAGAACAAAGCTAATAACAAGCAGTCGATCCGCCACCCGCCCGAATTTAATTAAAATATTATTTTTCGTCACGTCATCCGCCCGATCCGCGGTTTATCCGCGGAGTCCGCGGCTGTAACCGCCAACCGCGCATCTCTAATAGGCAGGTGGGTGGGCCTAGCTGACAGGTGGGTGGGCCAAGGCCCACCCAGGCCCACCCATAGCTACGCCACTGGCTCATAGCACAGTGCCAATAGCACAAGCTCTTTATGTAGTTCATGGACGTTTGCCTATGTATAATAACAGTAGTAACTATTAAACTTTGTTAGCTGTGCGCGCTTATCCATTTTTTTACTCACTTGGTCACAGAGGAGATGTTCACTCCAAACACACCCATTGGCTTTCGTGACGGCATTCTCTTCAGGCTGAACTCTCGGCTGGTGAATTTCATTGAAATTTTCACCTCGACCTTAGGAAAACGATGCATATTTAGTTATCAAGGTAAGAAAACTAGTTAAGATTGTAGTGGAACCGATATGGAAATACTCACTCCATTCATAGCGATAACTGTCCTCTGCCAGTCCTTTCCTTGGAGCATCTGAGGATCCAACTAAATAAAAGACAAATACATAAGAACATAAAACATAATGATATGTAATTAAATATAGTGGCAGATGCCTTTCTCCAAAGCGACTTACAGTGTAAGAAAAAATGTTCTCCAAAATATGTGCCTTTATATTCTACAGGACAAATTTCAACAAAATAATTGTATAACAAGTCTTTTGTAGTGATATCAGGGTTAGAATTGGTTGAAAAAAATGGTACATATGGTCTAAACTAAATTAAATATTTAAATGTATAAATAATTAAATATATTAGGGCTGCATAAGAACTAATCGCAACTAATCGTTTGCAGATAAATTTACATTGTGTATATACATTTTTATATTTATATATAATTTATATTATACATACACATGAATACTTAATAAACAAACTATATTTACATGAATGTGTGTGTATTTATTTATTTATATATACATAATTATTATACACAATACACACACATATATGATGTATACAAAAACTTTTATTCTGCAAACTATTAGTTGCGATTAGTTGTTATGCAGCCCTAAAATATATAAAAACAAGTTCATCACGTTGCAGTTTTGCAATCAAAAGCTAATTTCTACCATTCCTAAATTAACTAAACTTGGAAAGGTGCAATCTGAAGTGAGTCAAGTTCAGCGTGTACTTATGTATTAAAATGAGTATAAGGATGAGTAAACAACACAAGCTAAAATAATAAGTGAAAATACCACATAAATTTTATGTTTGTACTGTCAGGCATACAAAGTGATCGAATCCTACCAATCAATACACCAATAATGCTTTCAAATGCAAATGCACTTAAACCCAGACCTTACAAAGAATCATTTGTAAAGCAAGAGACTTCTGTGTTTTCTGTGTGACCCCTTAAAACTCTAGGGAGAGACTGACAGGTCAGCTAATCGGACATAGGTGTTTAAATGTGACATTTTCAAACAGCACACATGAATTATGGATGATCTGAAGACTCAAAAGCCAGGGCTGAGTGAATAATACCCAACCAATTAAAAGGCAGATCAAATGTCTGGGGTATAAAGGCCAGTCTCCATCTGGAAATGCAGAGCGACTATAGCACTGACCAGATTCACTTAGGGCCCAGGTGGTAAACAACACTTAAGCCCTTTTCACACAGGGATTATGGAAAATACACAGTAATATGCATCCGGAATTTGTCCCGGATCGTTTTTTTTCACGCGAGGCGTTACTTCCGGTAAAAGTTGCAGAAGTGCGGAAATTATCCACCTGGTGGATAATAGCGGTATTGCGGAAAGACGGAAATCCTCGTCATTGCCAGGGAAGCGTTTTCTCTTAATTGACGAGATAACTCGTCAATGGCGGGGAAAGAGTTAATACACACTTACACACCAAAGGAAATGTAAAAACGTGAATCTGACAATAGGTGCTCTTTAAAGTCCTGCACTTGGTACGTTTTTCACAGTGTCTGAAGTTTGCTAATTATCTGTGATTTCTCTCTCAGGAAAAATTGTGATTGTGATTAATACAAATGAAACTGTAAGATGTTTGTAATACTGTTAAAACAGTACTTGCTGCGAGATCGTACCGCAATCTGTCCTTTGCCCATTATTCTGTCTGTATTCTCCCCATCATCCTTGTTCATCTTAGCTTTGTTGTAGCACTTCTCGTAACACAGTAGACGCAACATCTGGGAGCCCTCCAACTCAATCTCAAACTCCTATGTAAGAAAACATATTCAAACTATTACCCACAATACACCAAAACAACACAAATATAAACAGTAACTGTTTATACATAGTAAATGCATATTTATAGCAATGCATGTAATGTATAGATTTAACAGTAAATGCATAGATGAGTTTGGCAGATGATTTGATACAAAAGGACACACAGTGCATCCATTTATGCATTTGGCAGACTTACATTGCATTTAAGCTATACAGTACATTGTATTATTATGCATGTTCCCTGGGGATCAAACCTATGACCTTTTTAGCACTACCCTACTGCTAACCAACGGAGCCAATTGAACACCATTTAAGACATATATAGGAAGAGTTTGGTTCCAAAACGCGATAAACGGCATTTAAAAAAAAATTTGTTACCACCAGGTCAGTTTTAAAAAAAGAAATTCTTATTTTTATGCAGAATCCAATATCCGCCGTGTTATTCTGTCATCTTTTCTCCCTTTTTCCCAAAACATGATAAACGCCAGTCCTTCTCTGCAGAATGCAATAAATCCGCTCAACCAATCACAGCTCACCATTCCATGCATTGTAAACAATAATGGCGGTGCATTGAATACACATGAAATACACATGGGACATGGATGAACAAACAAACAAAAACAAAATAATACTTTTGATGGCACTGATACACCTGTGGTGGTTTTCTGTGGTGGGTGATCTTATGAAAAACGTTCCATTATTTTACTCGAAGCCAATGAAAATCGAGCAGGACCAAAACATTTTACAGCTGATCGCTGTCAAAAAAGTTCAGCAACAACATCTCAAGGATGACAGCAACAATGACAGTGTTCTTAATATGACAAAGTAAGTGTTTTGATTAATGACATTAATGTTTATTTTTTTTAATCAGTGTATACCACTAGTCAACTAAATGAATATAACATGACAAAGATTAATGCACATTTATATATTGATTCGATTTATAGCATTTTGAAAAAAAAACTTGTCATGGATTTATTGCATTTTGTGGAAAAATTATCAGCTTTTATAATAAATCTTTGAAAATCAAATTATGGATTTGAATTTTTAATGTTATTATAACATAAAGATGCCATGTGAAAGTTTGTAGCAGAAAATAGTGGTTTTCATCTTGTCACTTTCTTGGTATAGAAAACACGTTTTTACCGAAATTAGTCAAAATGGATTTATTGTGTTTTGGAACCAAACTCTTCATTTATTTGTCTGCATGTTCCCTAAAAAATTAAATACACAATACAAAACATCAAGAATGTCTTAAGAAAATTAGCTACAGGCCAGATTTAACACCTGCCATCCCTCATTTCCTTTATTTGCACCCCTTTACTTTGGGGGATGGTAATTGCTCTTAATTAAATTGTAGGATAATTTGTCCAGAAGGCCTTCATATTCCACATGGCCTTACTTATGCAGTGTTTAATTATGAATGAATGCCTCAAGAGCCCTTCAGCGGACAGGTCTCAGTGCTGTACAGATATGGATGGGATTACCTCGTTCCACTTGGGTTCTGTGGTGTATCTGTACACTCTTGTTTTGGCTTTATTTACAAAGATGCCAAAGGAGTCCACCTCTAATGTGCAATACAGATCTAAAGAGAAAGAGAGCACAGGGACAGAGAATAACCTCA
The DNA here is from genome assembly GCF_027580225.2 of Misgurnus anguillicaudatus. Classification (NCBI taxonomy): domain Eukaryota; kingdom Metazoa; phylum Chordata; class Actinopteri; order Cypriniformes; family Cobitidae; genus Misgurnus; species Misgurnus anguillicaudatus. The sequence continues at coordinate 2,385,317 of NW_027395284.1, read as the reverse complement.
ACACATGTTGACAAGATAGAGACTGAAGCCCTTTTCACACAGAAATTCCGTAAAATACACGGGATAGGCATCCTGGATTTTTCCGGAATAGTTAGATTTTTTTTTCATTCACACTGCCAAGTTTACCCGGCATGTGATGGTCCCGGAAAGACACGTGACCTATTGAAAGTCCCGCCCTCTCTTCTACGCAGCGTCTGAAGTTTGCATATTATATATTATTTCTCCCTCCAAGAACCACTCGCGTGCATTTTTGTTTATGATAAGATTTATAAAGGAGCGCGTGACGCACGGTTCTAATGCTGGTGAATGATCTCAGCTTCTGAGTGGATATTTGACGAGCTCCCTGAGCTTTGCTTTAATAAAGTTTTCAGACATTTCTCATCGTGATTGTTTATATGCATTTAATACCCGCATTTTGAGGAGCTGAACGATATATCTTGTTGGAATGACGCGCGGGTATTTTCGTTTATTATAGCTCAAATGAGCATGTGACGCGATATTCTTTTATGCTGCTGAATGATCTCCGTTTCAGCGCAGTAAGTAATGAGCTTACTTACCTGATATCTCCTTCAGTCCAGTTTGCTGACATTTCTCGTTGTGAATGTTGTAAATCCCTCATTTTAAAGAGTTGAACCAACTTCATGTTGCCATGACACGCGCGTCCACACTACGGCACGTGCGTCATTGTTTATGCATCTCATTTATCATTTCCTGAAAACTGCTTCAATCTAGTTTGCAACATCTCTAGTGGTGAATGTTTATATGCATGTTATCCCTCGTTTTAAGGAGCTGAACCATAACTTTTGTTGTGATGATGCGCGCGTCCTCACTACGACACGCCCATTACGGCATTCTTTCGGCTTTTTGTTCACACAGAGGGTTATCCGGGTATCTGACTAGGTCCTCTTTCCGGCAACGATCCCAGAAGATTAACGGAACGAGTTTTTGTTCACACAGACGCTTGTCTGGCAATTTTACAGGAATTTTCTGGGACCAAAGGTCTGTGTGAATGGGGTTTGAGAGAGAGAGCGCGCGAGAGAAAGAGATGAAGGTAAAGTCAAAAGTCAAAGTTTATTTATAAAGCACTTTTTAAAAACCGCAAGTGTTTAACAAAATCTTAAAACGAATCCTAAAATGTACAGGTAACCAGTGAAGAGAGGAGAGAACAGGGTTAATATGTTCTGGACATATTATTTTGGACCCACTGCAGTCTGGAGAGAGAGGCCTGATTAATTCCTATATAGAGGCCATTACAATAATCCAGACGTGATGAGATAAAAATGTGAATAAGTCTTTGAAAGTCTATAAAAGATACGAAAGATTTCACCTTGGTGAGTTGTCTCAATTGGAAAAAACTTGAAGTTAATCTGTTTATCCAATTTAAAATCACAGTCCATAATAACACCTACATTCTTAACATAAGGTTTCACTGATGGATTCAATTCCCCAAGATCCAACTGTAGGGATTCATAAGTGTCACCTGCCGTAAACAGCATGACTTTAGTTTTATTTTCATTAAAACTTAGGAAATATAGTACCATCCAGCTTTAATTTCCTTCATAGAGACGCTAACGTAGAGGCGCTAATGTAGGAGTATCTTATATATCTTATCTGATAAATTTGCGTGTCTTCTGCATAACAATGAAAAGAGATACCAAATTTCCAAAGAATAAATCCCAAGATGAGCAAATACAGGGCGAACAAAATAGGCCCCAAAATGGAGCCCTGAGGGACCCCACAGGTGAAAGAAGCCGTTGAGGAGGCAAAATCAAAAAGGCGAAAAAAGACACTTACTTAAGCTCTGTTTAAGTCCAGAGGCAGAATGGACAATTACATTCAGGAATCCATACAGTCCAGTAGATTCATCCTCTAGGGTGGAAACAGGCATGGAAATCCAGTTTTTAATAAATAGAGTACATAAAAACTAAATTAACATTTAGGTCAATGATGACATTCCCAAGATACATTATTAGAAAACAACCTCAATACAGCATGCATATAATTTGATACAAAAAATGTTGCACCACTAAATACTGTGATTGACAAATAAGAAACAAGTATTTCAGAGAGCAGTGCAATAATAATGTGGAGGGAAGCAAATACTAAACATGCTTTTTTTGTGTGTTAGTAATATTGTTATTTTTAAAAACTGTACACCTCTCTTACCCTCTTTATTGATGGTGAGGGGGATGTGGACCGTTTGAAGTTTGACACAGGAGTTTGTGAGCATTTGAAGCTCCATGGATGTCAGACTAAAGCTCTTAAAACCTGTGGAAATCAGCAAGAATTCAGTATGACATTGACCGCTATAAACTGGTAACAATTTCAATACTGTCAATACTGGTTGTTGTGTTACAGTATGCCACTCACATTTCTTCTGCTGTTCTCGGATCAGTTCCTTCCACTCGGCACGCTCATAGTCTGATGAGATCAGAAACATGTAGCTCTGAAACATATAACAGACACACAGATTGTGAGCTCGTGCAGGAACATCACAGGTTTGAGGATGAAGCAGACAGGAATAATGTGCATGTCTGGCTCTCACCTTTCCACTGCGGTTGTGCACTCGGAGAGGCATGTTAGGAGAGTTTAGCAGCAGTAAAGATTCTTGTTCTGACAGTTTCTTCTTTAGCCTCTCCATGACTTTTGACCCTTTGTTGGCTTTCTGTTGAAGAAAGCAGTGATATATAAAGATTGTGTGTGTGTTATAAAACCTAGTGAGCTGCCTACCTAGACTAAGGTGACCATGAAAACTAGGGACATTTCCTAGTTCAATGGTCAAAATATCATTAAAATCTCGTTTGTTGTCATCTATAAATAAAAAAAAATGGGGACAAAACCTTTTTTGAATGTTTCTTTTTTGTTGTTCTGGGTTCACTGCAAAAAATGTCTTAGTATTTTTGTCTTGTTTTCAGTACAAATATCTAAAAATTCTTAAATCAAGATGCATTTTCTTGATGAGCAAAATCGAAAATATAAAATGTAAGTGAATTTGTGCTTAAAACAAGCAAAAAAAAAAATCTGCCAATGGGGTAAGAACATTTTTCTTAATTTAAGTGTTGCCAGATTTTTTTTGCTTGTTTTAAGTACAAATGTATATATTTTTGGCTAGATATAGCCAAATAGCATATGGATATATAAACTAGATATATTATATTGGGTCATTTTGCTCATGAAGAAAATGCATCTTGGTTTAAGAATTTTTTATATATTTGTACTGAAAACAAGACAAAAATACTAAGTCATTTTTTGCAATGTTTCTAATTCAATTAATTGAACAATTTCTATAGCCTAAATCTAATTTTTTTCCCTATTTTTATACAACGCACAGATATGACATACCTCACCAAAGTTACTTCTAAGGTACTACTTCAGCTGATTTCATAGCTTTGTAAACGTGAAAAACAGAAACATATTTACACAAAACAAATGGTTAGTAACACTGATTTATTACTTTAATTTAACATGAGTAGTAAAACCTTATCCACCGATAACTTTGACTGTTTTCATATCTTATGATAACTTAAATCAACTTGATAACGCTTTCTTGTGTGTTGTAGTAAATTCTTTATCGCTAAAGCAGTGACGCGCAAACTTTATGCTGCACCGGTCTGGTTCTCCAAAGGCTAAATGTTGATCGGGTTTTTCAGTGCATTTGCTGGTTGTTTTGGACGTGCTGTTAAACTGCGACATTTCCGGGGACAGCTCCAGTCGGGGACAGAACACCAAAAAACGGGACTGTCCCTGGAAATTGGGGACGTCTGGCCACCTTAACCTAGACAGCATTTTTGTAGATCATAAGTGACCAAGGACCATAAAACCATAAGTCCATTTTGTTTTATTTATACTGAATAAATAAGCTTTGGTTTGTTAGGATGACGACAATATTTGGCAGAGATACCACTATTTTCAGAGATTGAGAAAATCTTTTATCTAAGGGTGCAAAAAAATCAAAATATTGAGAAAATTGCCTTCAAAGTTGCTTTCATAAGTCCTTAGCTATACATATCAAAATTTTTGAGATATTTACGGTAAGAAATGTACAAAATGTCTGCGTGGAAGATGATCTTTACTTAATATCCTAATGAATTTAGGCAGAAATAAATGAATTTATCAATTTGAACCATACAATGTATTGTTAACTATTGCTACATATATGTGCTATGCTACTTATGACTGGTTTTGTGGTCCAGGGTCACATAAGTGTGTTCAAAACATTCAATGAGCATTTAACAAGTTTTCAGATGTCTTTGAGCGTTCCTATAAACTATCCACAAAGATTTTGTTTCGAGTAAAACTCAATAGCATTTTTAGAATTAATGACATTTTCAGTGTGGTCTCAGACTTTTGGATGTTGCAGAATAGGATTTTAAAAAAGCCCAAAATGTCCAATACCCTCTCTCTCTGGATATCACTCCTGAGGGAGGAGATCTTGATCTTAATGGCATCCAGCTCTTCATCAGGGGCTTGTGGGATAGATAGAGGCTCTGACTCCTCCGCTGCCTGAAAGGTGAGATCTGAAAGAGGAACGTACCACTTGCAGTCGTACTGCTGGCTCTTCCTGCAAACAGAAGGAATAAATTCAATTACAAATAATCAAAATAAAAAAAATAGATCAAAGAATCAGATTATAAATGATTACATTTAAGTCAGAATATCAGTCTCAGGCTGCAAAAATAATGCAAACGAGTGAGGAAACAACACATTTGTGGAACACATGCAATAGACTGTTTTATATATACAGTACTGTGCAAAAGTCTAAGGCCACCATGCCATTTAGATTTAGATCATAAATAATTATTTCTCAGTCTCTTTATTAGAATATAACCAGAAGACTAGTATAAAATTGTACAGAAATAGTGTCAGGTATTAAGTGTAAACTCCCCTTCCAATTGAGCAATAGCAGGTTACTTCAGGATCTCTTAAACCTAAATAAAATTAAATCCAAATTTCTAATTCTAATCGAATGACTTTAGGACTTTAGTTTCCCCAAAAAATCTCAAGATGTGTTAAGTGCCAAGAAAGGTCACACTAAATACTGACTGATGCATGAAGAAGACGTCCTAAAATGGTTTTGTTTTTAATTTTGTGTACATATGTCCTGTATTTCTGTTTGTATCTTAATAAAAAGAGTAAAAAAATATGGATGGACATTAAAACTTTGCTAAAACAACAAAGCTGCTGGTGGTGGCCAAAGACAGTGGTTCCCAAACTTTTTCAGCATGCGGCCCCCCTTGTGTACTGTGCATTCCTTCGCGGCCCCCAAAGAAAATTTGTGACAAAAATCTGTTCTAAAACTCAACGTTTTAATAAAAAAACATTAAATTATACAAAAAAGTAGTGCTTTTGGTTAGTAGCCTTATTTTTTAGGCTTAATTACACAGAATTCATGATAAATTAATGTATTTCATAAAATGTCATAAAACTGGGGCCCCCCTGGCACCATCTCGCGGACCCCAGTTTGAAAACCACTGGCCTAAGATAGTACTGTATAAAAATCAAAAGAGAACTAGAAATGAAATGGAAATACGGGAGATAGATGGGTATTTTCCCTACCCTCCAATCTGTTTTTTCAGTTTGGCACAGAGCAGGAGGTCAGTGAAAAGAAAAATATGGCGTAGTTTCCGGTTCCCCTCCACCAGTTCCACCATGAAACCGTCCTTCAAGAGCTGACGGTTCTGTTGAATAGAGAAACCAAAGACACAATGTAAGTACATTTTAATTTAGATCATTTTTCATCAATATGCCATAAAACATCACCAAAATTCTTATTAACAAAAACACATTATATAGACAGACAGAAGTAAGGACAGAAAGACTTTTATGCAATAATATTCTGTATGCTAAAACACTTTTCTATGTGTGCCACTAGGGGGAAGTCTCACTCTATTTCTAAACCACGTCTCAAAAAAGAGCAGCAACCCACAATGTTGATGAGTCTTTGTGTTTATGAAATGAGAAAATTGGGAGGACATTTTAAAAAAAGGTAACTCCTGACCTAAGAGCATATGCTAAGTGAGCAGTGATAATCCCATGAGCCACATGGGCGGTAAACGTGTGAAAACATGCATGCCTAACAAAAGCCCCGGGCCACAGCGCACGCATCACTGCTCCCACGGCAACACGTCACCACTGCAGTGAGAGGAAACAAAAGATGATATCACAACCATCTCTCCCAACAAGAAGCAGTAACCTGGCTGCAGTCACCTACATGTTCGGCAGACTGTCTATACCCAACCAGTCATCATTAACACAATGACATCACTGCTGTTGACTCACACGCCACTGTGTGTGTGTGTGTGCGTGTGTGCGTGTGTGTGTGTGCGTGTGTGTGTGTGTGTGTGTGTGTGTGTGTGTGTGTGTGTGTGTGTGTGTGTGTGTGTGTGTGTGTGTGTGTGTGTGTGTGTGTGTGTGTGCGAGTGTGGCTTCTGTCACCACATACTAATTCCAAAACTCTCGCATCTTTTCATTGCATTACAAAATTTAATGGCTTGGTTTAAGTTCATCAACTAAATAATGAGATTACATGCCACCATTTTCAACATTTAAAAGAGCGGTTCTTTAAAAGCACCCCTTTACCATTTGGGGGGAAGAGAGCAATTATAACGTTTAGTAAATGAAAACAGTTCAGTCCGCATTAACAGTCTCTCTTTATTTCTCAGCTCAGCCGCTTTGGCGGTAATTAATGTGGGTGTTCTTGTTTAAATAAATGGTTACTGTCTTAAAACATAGTAGATGAACTTAGTATTGAATGAAGAGACTCAAAGATCCTCTTTGTGCCGGAATGATCCAGTCGGCACTAGTGAAATCAAATCCCAGGAAACAAAATGTTCCAAATGCTCCCACATTACAAGATTCTACCGGTCCTGTTTCAAAGAGAGCAAATGGAAATTCAGGAAGCACACCAGACGCATTATGCGGTTATCCAAAACATGTAAAGAGGATAAATGGCAGTGGCAGCCGGTGACTTCTTTTTTCGAGGACGTCCGATGGGACGTTCGTCACAAAATGTATGTGGACCATCATAACATGAGATCCTATGTGCATCACGTGTCTTGTCAAAATAAGTGCCTGCTGCAGACGCGCCAAAAGGGTTTATGATAAAAGGGACGCTCGCGTTTGCCAGATACTCACATAATCTCATGCGTAATCACAGTTTACTGTTAAGGGAGTGTCTTGCGTGTATTTTGTGAACGTGAGAGTCTCTTTTATCATAGACGGTTTTGACGCGTGTGCAGCAGGCACTTATTTTGACAAAACACGTGGTTTACATGACGCAACAAACACATATTTTGAAAACACGAGCAACACACATGATACTCCGAACACTTATATTGAATTTTCGCCCCTCGGATGAGCAGTCACGAGCCGCCATTGATAAATGGGAAGAGATATGAAAAAGGCACATATTTACAGCAAGCAATAATGTCTAATGAAATAACATAGTTCTGAATGTCATAAATCACAGTGTTACTGTATATGCCTTTAAAGTTAACATGGCAAGTTTATTTCTAATGAATAAATTCAGAGCCTGCCATTTTAATCAATAAATATTTACATTCAGATTTATATTTACACTTTTTGGCAGATGCTTTTATCAAATGCGAGTTACATTGCATTGCAGGGTACACATTTTTATCAGTACGTGTTACCTAGGTTCGAAACCATGACCTTTTGCCCTTCTAATGCAATAAAGGATTTAGATCTACTTGGTACATAATTTTTAAATAAAAATACATACAAATCTTTTTATTCGGAAATACAACACTTTTCTTGGGTTGGTATAAACCAAAGAAGTTTTAAAAAGTCCCTTGATCCAAACATGATGGCATCTATTTATCTATAGGCACTTAAAATGAGGATTTAAACCTTTATCCTGACATGCAGTGTTGGGGGTAACGCATTACAAGTAACGTGCATTACATAAAATATTACTTTTCTGAAGTAACGGGTAAAGTAACGCATTACTTTTTAAATGTACATATTACTATTTGAATTACTTTTTCAAAAAAGTATGGCCAGATGGCAGGCCAGAGCTTGACATTTTTGTGATGAAATATGCAGTTTCTGAATGCGTAATGTTTCAGTCATAAAAAACACTTGTAAGGCCTGAAAGAGATCAAGCCTCAGCCATGAAAAAGTAACGCAAAAGTAACAAAAAAGTAACGTAAGGATTACTTTCCATGAAAAGTAACGGAATTAGTTACTTTTTTGGGAGTAACTTAATATTGTAATGCATTACTTTTAAAAGTTACTTTCCCCAACACTGCTGACATGTATATTAATAGAGATTATTATAACAACCAGACACAATAGAAGAATGGGTGAACTAAATCCATGCATTCCAAATAAGTATGCAAAATATTGTCACACTTGTATGATTGCACAGAAAACAATAAATATATGACCATATAAAATATACCACCCAATGGCATGAACAATTTTTTTTCCCAAAGAGCACCACACACCAGACTTTACGACTGACATTTCCAAAGCAATTTCACTGCAGGTGAAAGGAAAGGACCTCCGACACACACTCACAAATACACACTCAAACCTATCTAAAAACAAAAAGGTCGGCTCTTCTATTTAAAACGCTTGCGCAAACACTTGCACTGCGTTTTATTAGTAAAGCTATAGTCTCTTGTTCTCTAATGTGAACATGATGTGCTTTCTGCATCCCTATAAAAGAAAAGACGCTCAAATGAGCTGTCTCAGCACATCAGATGACATTTTCCAACAGCTCGCCTCCAGTAGAAACATGACAATGGCAATATCTCATAATCACCCACTACAATTGGACTGAAACCACTGAAAATTAAGCCAGCACAGACACACAGCCAACCAGAACAAAATACTGCACAGCGTCTAGAGATTAAACTGTGTGTGTGTGTGTGTGTGTGTGTGTGTGTGTGTGTGTGTGTGTGTGTGTGTGTGAGAGAGAGAGAGAGAGAGAGAGAGAGAAAGAGAGAGAGAGAGAGAGAGAGAGAGAGAGAGAGAGATAGTGTAGGGAGCAGAAAACCTCCTGGTTTGTACATTTTTATCCTTCTTAAAAACTGGAATTTAGTGGCATTAAGGTTATGTCTATTAGATTTGAGGTCATCATGCGCTAGTGTACTAAACATTCACAACATTTACTTCAAGTAATGTATTTTAAATGTACAATCATTCTCTTTGGGTAATAGACCAAAAATTCTGATGAGTCAAACTGCACTCACTTATTTTGTCCATTAAAATGGGCCTAAGTATGAGAATGCCGCTCCCCTAATTACATCTTCTTCTGATCAGCAAGTGATAAAAACAGTAACAGCTACTGTATTGGCTGTTTACAAAAACAAAATATAATGTTTTTGTATGTCCCACCCAAACCTGTTTTAATATTGGTGCAAACACATAGACATGTAACTTTGAATTTGTGATATAATTATTTTTATTTGGAGTGTGACGGATCACAAAACTCATCGAATCATTTTTCGGATCAGCAAAAAAAAAGGGTGGGAAAAATGTAATAACAAATAAAGAAATTACAAACATTTATAAAAAAAGAACAAAGTTGTTGTAATTTATTATGTAAGGTCTAAAATTAGCATAAGGTACAGAAATCGAATCAAATGAATAATAACACTCTCTTTATTGTATAAATTAAATATACCGGTAATTATTATTTTTTAGAGCTACAGCAGTGATTTTCTCTTTGTCTTGGGTTGTTTGATTAACATTAATGACACAGATTTTAGTAGGTTAATTGAGGTTACTGTCTCTTTAAGACCAAATAAGCACAGACTGGTTTCTGACTGTAATCTATACACTTAAGACATAAACAAATGTTTTTATATAAAAAAAAGAATACTGTGGAGATAATTTTGTTTGTACGTGCCCTGTCAAGAACAGAAAGATTTTATGTTCGCTAGCTTTTTGAAACGCGTCTCTCTGTGTGTTCACTTTTGAGTGCACTTAAAACGTGTGCGCACACAGATGGAGGGCGAATTCCAAATTGCGCTTCAGGAAGAACATGCACCATAAACATTACCTCCACATAAAAACATTACGTTGTTTTCATTGATCTATTCGGCAAATGTATGTTAATGGACTACAGTATGAGACACAATAGCGCAACTCTCTTTAAAGTTTACACATCAAGAGTTCTGATCTTTGAAGGGATGATCACGTCTAATTGAAGCTGGACCTGACACATTCAACCACATGTGCATCTGTGCATACAGAAACCTGCTCAATTTAGCGCCTTTTTATAGTTAAAGTATTTAAAATCACTTGAATGTTAACATTTCCAAGCCATTGAAACACGTTCAATTGATAAACTTACCATATTTAAATTTGCGTATTAATCTGCAAATCGCATGCCAGCCGAACCATCACAGCATTAATTTTTATTAATAATATGACTCAATAAAACACTGTAAAAACTGTTGTTGTACTTACATTTTTAAGTTTAAAGGCGGGGTGCATGATCTCTGAAAGCCAATGTTGATATTTGAAATCACCTAAACAAACACGCCCCTACCCCAATAGAATCTGGACCTTCTTTTGATAGACCCGTCCCACACATACGCAACCCAGGCAACGATGTCGGTTATTAGACACGCCCCTTACTGCTGATTGGCTACAAGTGTGTTTTGGTAGTCGGCCCAATTCCCTTTTCCAAAGTGTTTTTCAAAAATTACGCACCCCGCCTTTAATCAACTTTCTTGATTAGTGAGGAATTGCTATAAATTATAAAAAATTAAGTTGAATTAGCTTAAGTTATTTTAACTTAATTTTTATAATTTAATTATACATTGAATAAACTTAATTAATTTAAGTTGAAATTAATTGTAAATACAAGTTGATTAAACATAAACATTACAGTACCGTAGTGTTGTTCCTTTGTTTACAAAGAAAAACAGCACTGCTACAAACATACGACTCTCAACAGACTGTGCTAGAGGTAGATGAGTGTGTGGTGTGATGTATGTGTGTGTTGTGTGTGTGTGTGTGGGTGTGTGTCTGAAGAATAAAGCAGGTGGTTTTGAGTAGCCTGAGGTTATCTGTTTGTTTATGCATGTATGTCTAATGTATATCTACAGGATTTAGGTGGTTTAAATTGCCTCCATGTGTTTGTGCGTCTTTATGCACAGAGCACATACACTGAACATACATCATGTGCACGCTTACATTAAATCTCTAGTGAGCGGTGATGCTGTATATAAATCCCACACGCATTGCTTTGTGTGCGTGTTTGTTGCAGACGCTGAAAGCTGCTTTCTGAAATCTGAGGTTTCATTTGCATTTTAATTAAGTGGCTTTGGCCCAGCTATTGAAGGCCTCTTGGGTCACCCCGAATCTCTCTTCCCTACCTCCCGCATAACTTCAGTCTCTAGCATGGGAAACACTAGAAGCCTTAGCTAAACCAACACAACCATGACCTGAACAATCATGCTAATGCTTCTGGCTGCCCACTGATATGAGTTCTGAAGTTACTCTTAAATAATGAGATCATTGTTCATTGGCATCAGGATCCATCAGGTAAACTTGGAGCCGCATACATCTCCCTGTTCAAGCTAAATGCACCTCCAGCCCAACTAAATGAATATTAGGAGCTAGATTAAATATCATGTAATTATGTTTTTGGAGATTTTGGAGCGGGTAAAATAGAGTTGTTCTTGCACTAATAAAGAAAACACGTTTTTACCAATTCATCTACTGTAAAAGCGATTAAATCTTGCCTGATTGATAAACAAAAGGCTTGTGTTTCCTTACACTGGGCTACAAGACAATACCCTCCACCACAACTCATTGATCTCCATGACTTCTTTCATGTACACACCATCAATATTTGATCAGCTTGGTCCGTCCACATGTCACCCGAGGGAGGTGGAAGGGATGGAGGGAGGGGTGTATAGAACCCTAACCAACTCCTTGCTGTTTGTTCAGTATAGGAGGAGCCTGCTTTCAACATAATGCACCGTTATGAATAATCAATGAGATGGCGAGTCGGTGGCTCATTATGGTAAGTTACACGCAACCCCTGCTCTCCATCAATCATACAGCAATTCACTTGCTTTTCTCTAAAGATCATACTGCTGGAATGAAGGGGTGGAAAAAGAGCTGCCCACACTAAAACCAAACGCATCTTTAATTCTTGCCTGTGAGACCACTATCTCTTTAAGAGGGGGTGATCTAATGATGTTCCCCTCCTCTGCCAGGGTCAGTGGGGTTTTAGCTTTCTTGCTTCTTGTAACCCATGACATCATCATGACTCAAGAGATTTGAAAGCAGATACAGAAGAGGTTATTACAAATTAGATCTAAAATCTATGAGGGTGAGCACAAAAAGAAAAATGAAAATTTTATTTCTAATGTAAAACTTCTATGGAGATCATTTGTGGGGCGCTGAGAGCAGTGAATATGGCCTCCATAAAACTATTGCAATGGAATTAAATGTCAATGTAAGTAAATAAGTGGCCATGGCTAGCTGACATGCAGCACTCCTATGAGTGATCTTGCACGTGGGATGAAGATAAATACACAGATCAAGAGAACCCCTGAATCCTGAGGAGGAGGAGCTTATTGTTAAAAGAAGTGCATTTATAACAAAATTATTCATTTTCGGTCATACTGCATACCCCTTGTAGGCTATAAATCTTAATAGGAGCTCATGACCTGATAGACTTCAGGTTTATGCATGATGGGTAACCTAGAAATCTGACATTTCTGTGCCCTTTAAAAATACGCATTTGACAAGCACGCTCTATCAAAAACATGATGTAGGATGTATGGGAGCGTCATTGCGTTCACCTCTCCCTTCTTCACTGTCATGGACTGCCGGCGAGGTGTGCTCTCTTCGTTTATGCTGGACAGGAAGTTCTGCGAGATGCGGAGGGCGTCCTGTAGCAGAGGGTAATCTGGATGACTGGAGGGTGTGTGTTTCAGAAGATCCTGTATGAAACATGCAAACAAACATGGTGGTTTTATCAGTATGTGTGCTTATTTTGCGCTGCTTATACAATGCTTAACCAATTGAGCTACAGGAACACTGTAGTATTACTGTAATTTATAATGAATTCATGAATACCAGGAAGACTGGAACAGAAGTACTAACGTACAGTACCTCTCCTCAACATAATTAGTTTATGTCCATCTCACAAATGCTATGGGATGAGCTGCACATTGATGTATAACTATTAAAGGGACACTCAATTTTTTTTAAAAGGCTCATTTTCCAGCTCCCTAAACATGTGATTTTTACCGTTTTGGAATACATTCAGCTGATCTCCGGGTTTGGCGGTACCAATATTAGCATAGCTTAAAATACATTGAATCTGATTAGCATTGCGCTAAAAAATAACCAAAGCGTTTCGATATTTTTCCTATTTAAAACTTAACTCTTCTGTAGTTACATCGTGTACTAGGACTGACGGAAAATTAAAAGTTGCGATTTTCTAGGCGATATGGATAGGAACTATACTCTCATTCTTACGTAATAATCAAGGACTTTGCTGCCGTAACATGGCTGCGGCAGGCTTAGTGATATTACGCACTGCCCGAAAATAGTCCCCTTGGTTACTTTCAATAGCAGGGGACTATTTTCAGGCACTGCGTAATATCATTGCGCATGCTGCAGCTATGAATTTCAAAACAGTAAAAATCAAATGTTTAACTCTAGGGGAGCTGGAAAATGAGCTTATTTTCAAAAAAAGTGGAGTGTCCCTTTAAGATCAGTATTAGTTTTATGGTGCACTCACATTATCCAAACCAAACTGGGCCCGAGCGCGTTTGGCCCCCAAAGCCCGCTTCGTTTGACTAGAGGGGTGGACTTGGGCGTGGATTACTTGGGCTAGCAAATTGTGCAAGAGCAATGTTCAAAAGGCAAGGCGTCAACTGCGCGACCACTCCCCTTCATCAGCCTTCGTAAAAACCTTCTGATGCACGCAGTAGGGTGACGTGAATGTCTGAGCGCCACAAGTTATAGATCGACTAAGCAATATGATAGACATGTGAGGGGGCAGTGTGTCATTACACCCCAAATGATTCAGAATAAAATACACAGACTTAAAGGGGACAGTTCACAAGACTTTATTAAGATTTAAAACGAGTCTTTGGTGTCCATAGAGTAAGTATGTGAAGTCTTAGCTAAAAATGCCATATAGATTTAGGTGTAGGTGTAAGCATAAATGTGCCATTTTGTGTGTGTCCTTTAAAATGCAAATGAGCTGATCTCTGCACTAAATGGCAGTGCTGTGGTTGGACAGTGCAGATTAAGGGGTGGTATTATTATTATAAAATCCCCTTCTGACATCACAAGGGAAGCCAAATTTCAATGACTTATTTTTTCACATGATTGCAGAGAATGATTTACCAAAACCTTAGTTGCTGGGTATCATGTTTTTTAGATTGATAGAAGCACTGGGGAGCCAATTACAACATTTAAAGGTGCAGTGTGCAAATTTTAGAAGGATCTCTTGACCGAAATGCAAAATAATATACAAAACTATATAATCAGGGGTGTTTAAATACCTTTCATAATGAACCGTTATGTGTTTATTACCTTTGAATGAGACATTTTTATCTACATACACCGAGGGTCCCCTTACCTGAAAGTCGCCATTTTGTGCCGCCATGTTTCTACAGAAGCCCTTAACGGACAATTTTTTTTACTAAGTTGTCTCCGACGATGACATGTTTGCCCGGTGGCTACCGTAGCTTCTCTATGTGTTTGAAAAACGAGAGGTAAGGAATGAACTGAGCCATTCGTTGCAATTCGCAACCTCGCCACTAGATGCTGCTAAAAATTTACACACTGCACCTTTAAACATGAAAAAAGTCAGATATCTTCATGATATGTCCCCTTTAACATTATGATAGCCTCCAATGTTAAGAGAGCGCTTTAATTCATGTTTTCTTAAAAACAATCACATCCTAATGATGAAAGCATGCTCAAAGACACATGGAAAAAATGCTTTAAGAACATGTTGTGATCAACTAAAGGTGACTCACATGTAAGACAAGGGTACTCCGGGTCACTCTGTCCACGGGTTTATAGAGCAGAGCTGGCAGAGACAAGACAGAAGAGAACACAAGCACACACACACACACACACAGTGGGCGATTATTCACAAGAGCCACTTTCATACCGCAGGCGTAAATGCCGATGTTTGAAACCTTATCTAATCCACCCACTCAAGGGTTTTAATGCAACTGAATTTAAAAGAGGGAAAAGACATAACATGCTATGAGCTTAATGTGCAACAGTTATACTCTTAATAAATAGAGTATGTGTTTGTGGATTACAATAGACAAGTACACATCTGAATATAAAATATATGTAGTAATAATAAAGATTTTGTTGTTTCTTACCTTCCAGTGAGTATTTGGCAGTCAGGTCCTTGCACTCCTTGCTGCTCCTGACCTTGAGACTCTGTGGTGATATCAGAGACAAATTCTGGATCAATAAAAAGGTACTGGATGACTTGCACACTTTCATAGAGGCCTAGTGTAACTGTAATCTAACACCAATCCTCAGTGGCATTAGTTTCTCTTGTATTACTGCAGATGTTGTCCTATCCAGCCAAGTTAATTAATATATACAAATGTATAAAATGTACTGACATTTCTTTATGTTTAAAGCATCTCTGAATCAATGTCCACTAAAAAGAGTATAAACTTGTGTTTTACTAAGCATAAGCCATATTCGATCTGTAAAGAGTACACTATGGTGCATAACACACACAAAGCTTACTGTTACATTGAAAAAAATTGTGTTACTTTACTGTATATATATTTTTCCCACTGCATTGTGGGTACCTTCTTCCTCTTGTCTTAACTGTGCTTATAAGGAATCCCTTTCGGTCGCTCTATATTTGTGCTGACAGACTAAATGAATAAATTAGTCTGTCACATTTCATTTCATCTACATAAGCAATACAATTAAACGCTTCCTATTGTTAGCTTTACACCGGCGGCAATAAGCTCATGCACTAGAAAATGTCCTCCCCCACTACATTGTATTAATATGTGTTATCAGTACTTCTACACACCAGTGTGAACAAACAATTATCTTAATGTTCACCTTTCCTCGTGTTAGGCAGGAGGTATGTCTATTTTACAAAATGAAATAGTAGTTGGCATGACAACGGTGGATGAAACTCTGAAACTCTGAAAGGCCAAAGCATCAGTTTTATATCCCTGGAGTGCCGCACCCCTAAATGTGGGTTCACACCAGTTGCGTTTGAGGCGTCAAATTCGCGTCTACCGCTTCTAGTTTGCCGCTTGAACATTTTGAGTTTACTCGCTTCATTTGCGCGTGAAAGCCGTGTGTTAAATTCTAGTTATCGAGACATTCATGTAAAAATTCGCGTCATTGGAGGGGCTTCTCCGACTCCGCACGCACACAGACCTCCAGCAGCACATCAACGCGTCTTTACATTGACTTAACATTGAAATCACTTGCGCTTGATGCCTCTATCGGGGCTGGTCTGAACGCAGCATAAGAGAAGAGCAGCAGGTATAGGCACGCATAAAAGCTGGACGTGACTTCTTCCTTGATGGTTGGCTGGATGAAGGACCCAACCATGAGCCGTTGCCAAGGCTTTAATTTCACTTACTTCAACTTCGACTTGTTAACGTAGGATATTCCTAAGTTCTACCCAATCAAAGGCTTGTATTTGTTTCAATAATAAATAAGATGGGAATTAGGGTGGATGTATCTGCTCTTGGATTACAATAACAGGCCCCCCAAGCGCTTCACTAGATGTTACCTCAGAGATTTCGGCGAACTGCGTGTTCGCCTGACAGCATTTCTCAGCGGTCTCGACGGCAAGTTCGTAATTATCCACAAAGGCCCTGTATACTCCGAGCTGGCTGGCCTAGAGAAAAAGAAAAAAAGTGAATAATTTTTACTTTCTTGAACTTTTCATGTTAAACTGTAGGATGCAAACTGTTCAGATTCATGACCATATCCAAAATGGCAGCTGCTGCTCATCTGTAAAGAGTGAGATGCACGCATGTACCCGTCATGTTGACATGGGGAGTACAGACAGGACAGCGTCATCGCAGCAGGAGCAGCTGGACCGATGCTGCGCTCGGCTACGGAGCCTACAGCGGTTACCATGGCAGCAGAGTCCAACTCAACAGCAAGCAATTAATGCGTGCGCATGGTGCTTGTAAAAAAAAACCCATTTGGAAATCTGATTTAGCCCATTCAAACTCAATAGCCTTTCTGTCAGCGCTAAAACCTTTCTCGTGTGTAACAGCTTAATAAATCTTTCAAAATACAAATATACATAAGATGGGTTTGTGTGGGCCTATATGAATTAGAAAATGAGAAGCTCCAACCACAAAAAAACATGACATGTTCTGTCCGCCTGTCCACCTTTCATTTTCAGTCCTTGTATGATTTTTGTCTAATTTTACAACTGTACCTTTAATGCTTAAGTAAATCATTACATTTTTGACGCTGAATTTGTCATTTGCCATGTCTAAGAATAAACCTTTCCCCCTGCACAGACTACAAAGTCCAAAACTAAGGTAATTTTCGCAGTGTGTGCAATCCTCTCCCCGCTGAGCAGAAAGGACCACCCCGGGCCAGATTCTATCTGTGGCGTGAAGTGCGAGAATTTACTCTGCGACAACCTCATTACAGCGTGGAAAGGGATGATGACCGTAATAAAGCAATAACAACACATGAAGAGCTAATCAGTCTAAATGTAAGTTGATACGTTAAGCCGTCAAGTAAAGAAGTTCAATAAAAATAATACAAACAAAATAATACAAAAAAATGACTTAAAGGATTAGTACATTTTCTTTTAAAAATCCAGATAATTTACTCACCACCATGTCATCCAAAATGTTGATGTCTTTCCTTCTTCAGTCGAGAAGAAATTATGTTTTTTGGAGAAAACATTTAAGAATTTTTCTCATTTTAATGGACTTGTATGGACCCCAACACTTAACAGTTTTAATGCAGTTTAAAATTGCAGTTTCAAAGGACTCTAAATGATCCCAAATGAGGCATAAGGGTCTAATCTAGCCAAACGATTGTCATTTTTGGCAAGAAAAATAAAAAATATGCACTTTTAAACCACAATTCTCGCCTATCTCCCGTCCTGTGACGTGGAATGCGTGAAATCTCCGGTCCTGTGCGTAATGACGTGGAAAGGTCACGTGTTACATATATGAAACGAACATTTGCAGACCATTTTAAACAATAAACTGACACAAAGACATTAATTATTATCATTCGACAGACAACAATGTCGGAACGGTCCTCTTTTTCCACATTTGTAAACACTGGGGCGTAGTTTCGCATACGTCATGCGTGACCTCTTGATGTGATGATGTATTACGTGAGGTCGCGCTGGCGCGTCACAGTACCGGAGGAAGACAAGAAGTTGTGGTTTAAAATTGCATATTTTTTATTTTTCTTGTCATAAATGACAATCGTTTCGCTAAATAAAACCCTTATGCCTTGTTTGAGATCATTTAGAGTCCTTTGAACAATTTTAAACTGCATTAAAACTGTTAATTGTTGGGGTCCATTAAATTCCATTAAAATGAGAAAAATCCTGGAATGTTTTCCTCAAAAAACATAATTTCTTCTCGACTGAACAAAGAAAGACATTTTGGATGACATGGTGGTGAGTAAATTATCTGGATTTTTTACGAAAATGTACTAATCCTTAAACTGGAACTATAAAGATACAAACATAGCACTTTCCTGTAACTCAACTGGTAAGGCATATCACTAGCAACAACAAGGACATGGGTTCAATGCCCAGGAATTGCACATATGCATGCACACACTCATAAAATGTATAAAAACACCACACACACAAAAAAGTTGATATATCAGCTGGTTGAGACAGCTTGACAGAGACTTCAGCACAGCGGTGTTCGTATCCTTTCAGCCTAGACACACTTCCTCATGATGACATGACCATATGCTAGACCCAGCTGAAGATAAAAGTTTCCTCCTGCACTTAACCATGTTTAAGTAGGTCACAGATTTGCACTAAAAAGATGTCAGAATCTCTCTCTGTGAAGACAACAGTCCCTGGAGGATTTACATATGGATGTCATTGTCAGGTGTAAAACATTTAGAGCGAGAATATTAACATTAACATCCATCTCGCAGCTGAGCGGCGAAATGAACAGCACAGCCCTTTACCTTTGACACTGATTCCCATAACGGGTCGAAACCCTGCGTCGACTTTCTCATTACGATGCGTTTAGAGAAGGCAGGAAGAAAAAAACGACACAAACAGCAGGAGATGTTTCTATTAGTGACTTTAACTACATTCTCATGCACATACTCTCTTGCATCTCTTTCATTCATCTTGATCCTTCTCCTGCTGCGAGCGACTGTCTTTTTTAGGGGGTCTGCCTCCTTAGACGCCATCTCGCCTCTGGATTCTTGTTAATGGACACAGGAGAGGGCGACAGGATCTTTGACCTAACCCTCCAGTCAAAACCAGAGCAGGTTCTGGGGTAACGCCACCTGGCTACTGTAGCCGTGGGTTGAGGGACACTGATGAAGAAGATGGAGGATAAATAAATCTGGAATATGACTCTAGCGTTTGCTGGTCTGACAAAACGAGGGGGATTTATCTGGAATCACGTGAGGAAAGAAGTTAATGGAAAAGAGGAGGAGGGAGATAGAGAACACAATCTTGGAATGGCACTATTAATAGCCCTCTCCTTAGGACACAATGCAAACACTGTAGTATCTGCACAAGTGGCCGGGTAAAAGCAATACAGACTCCTGCAGTCCAGACAATCTGTGATTGTGTGGTGTCACTTCAGGGGCATATATCGTTCAAGATTTTTTTGAGTCAATAAAAAAATCCTAATAATTGTTATTCAGCCCTATGGTGCATAAAAAGTGAGACTTTGGAAAGGAACAATTAAGCAAGTGAAATTGGGATTTCTCTTTATTGTGAACAAATATGTCACCAATAGGCTTTATGCCCAGCTGCACTACTTCCTGAACTTCAGCCAGCTCATTGTTTCCTGTCTGCCATTATTGGACAAACTGATTAATCCAGGTGTGTCTGATTATTGTTGTTGTGACTACTGAGGTCAGGCACACCTGGATTAATCAGTTTGTCCAATAATGGCAGACAGGAAACAAGGAGCTGGCTGAAGTTCAGGAAGTAGTGCAGCTGGGCATAAAGCCTATTGAGATTAAAAAAATATGATTTTACAAAAAGGTTGTATTTGTTAACATTATGTAATGCATTAGCTAACATAATCTAAAAATGCATTTCTGCAGGAACTGCAAAAGTGTGCTTGCTCTGGTGCGGTCACTAACGTGATTTGTGAAATGTAAAATTTTAGAATGTTTCCCAAGTTCATGTACAAAGTTTGGTTTCAATATGTGAAAGAGTTCCTGAGATATTAACTACTTCCTGTTTGGCGACTACGCCACGGGTATCTTTTGGGCTGTGATGGGCAAATGCTTCCTAAAATCAAAAATCCTTCTAGTAACTTTTGTATGGCTTGGTCCAAAGATTATGTACGTCCAGTTTCGTGAAGTTCCGACAAAATTTGTGACCTGTGAATCTTTTTTGGGGTTTTGTGTTCAATCCAATATGGAGCAAGAACGACATGGATCCGTGACATCATGTCTTCAAGCAACTTAGACCGGCACTTCCCGAACGTTTAAAAGTTTGAACAGGGTCTCTGTGTCAAACGGCCCAGTTGCAGGAGCTGGCCAAAAATTTGGGCTGAATATTAAGAAAATGAAGAACAACTTTTTGCAAGCACACTTAACTAGGAACAATACTTAAACAGCATTTAATTAATTGTAGTCTGTGTTAATTTGACCATTTACTTATACATTAAAATCAAAAGTTCAAACGGTTAATATTAGTTAATGAAAAATAAACTAGCACTGGCTTTAGCTAATATTAACAAAGATTCATAAATGTGACCCTGGTCTTAAAGGGATAGTTCACCCAAAAAATGCAAATTCTGTCATTATTTCCCACCATCATGTTGTTCTACACCTGTATATGTTTTTTTTATTTTGATGAACACATTGGATTAATGATGGTAAGCACACAGTTGCCGTAACCATTGACTTCCATAGTAGAAAAAACAAATGTGATGGAAGTATTTTGATAAATGATGAATAAGATATTTAAAAAAAAAAAAACAAATTCCATAGTATTTGTTTTTTCTACTATGGAAGTCAATGGTTACAATCAGGTGTGTGCTTACCATCATTTATCAAAATATCCTCATTTGTGTTCATCAGAAAAAATACATTCATACAGGTTTAGAACAACATGAGGATAAGAAAATGATGTCAGAATTTTCATTTTTGGGTGAACTATCCCTTTAAGTAGCAAGGGCATATTTGTAGCAAGCCAAAAAATACATGTATAGGTACAAATCCTTGATTTTTATTTTATGCCTAAAATCATTCGAATATTATGTAAAGATAAAGTTCCATAAATATATTTTTTACATTTCCTACCATAAATATATCAAATGTTTTATTTTTGGATAACTTTGAAAGCAATTTTCTCAATATTTTGATTCCGGATTTTCGAATAGTTATTTCTCGACCAAATATTGTTCTATCCTAACAAACCATAAATCAATGGAAAGCTTATTTATTCAGTATCCATAAAATGTAAACATTTACGCCTGTTTGCAAACAATTTTACTTCTGTAAACTGTGAAACATTTCTGAGTTTTTTAAAGACCACATTCTTTCTGATTCCATTTTTCAAACTTGAGTAAGATGAGATGTTGCTGTTAGAACATAAATAATACATGCAAAATGATAAAGTGCAAAGTTCACTGTCAGGCGATATATTTTCTTTAACCGAAGTACCCTTTCAAAGCCTACAGCGAACGGCCGGTTTAGACTACAGCCCTCTACTTCCCGGTTGAATTACGTCAATATAAAAGTTTTTGAATAGCTAAGCTCAAATGGCACTGCTAAGCTAATCTGCTGTCGAATCACAACACAGTAAACAAACTACACAATCAGAACTCGATTTGTATTTCTGAAGGAGGGACTTCATAGAACAAGGAAATCATAAGTCCGTTTTTAGGACAGTAAAAACAGCGGTACACAGATAAGTAAACTGTGTGAAAAATACTGCGTTTTTTTTACATGTGAAACATGAACACATGTTATATTGCACACTTTAATCACAATCAAAGCTTCAAAAACACAAAAAGAGCGGTACCTTTAAGATAATTTTGAAAAAATCTGTTAAGTGGGTACGGTAAAACGTGAAGTTTGATGGCATGATGTCTTTAACATAAAAACAGGTCTGTTTAAAAGCCGTTACTCACTTGTTTTTGGAAAAGGTCTCCTACGCGTTGATGGTGACTCCACTGTTGCACTCTGGGTAAAAGGCCATCATAGAATTCTTTGTGGATCTCATAGAGCTCAGGCACTTTGAAGAAGATGGTCTCGATCTGCTGAACAGTCAGGACAGGCTGGGAGGTGGTGGCCGCTGCTTTCAGGGGCTTCATGGGCTGAAAAAGTAGAGGTAAGAGAACTTTATATGATAAGAAAATGTGTGAGATGTTTAGAGGGTCTGCCTAGAAAAACTAATAAAAGAACGGTGAAGTTTTTTATAACATAATCAAACATATAAGCATGCTACTATGCACATGAAGTAAGCTGAGAATAAATACTGAGTATAAAGTGTTTCTATAACATATCTTTTAAAGGATGTCAATTTTCTTAAAAAAAAAAAAAATCCAGATAATTTACTCACCACCATGTCATTCAAAATGTTGATGTCTTTCTTTGTTCAGTCGAGAAGAAATTATGTTTTTTGAGGAAAACATTCCAGGATTTTTCTCATTTTAATGGACTTTAATGGATCCTAGCACTTAACAGTTTTAATGCAGTTTAAAATTGCTGTTTCAAAGGACTCTAAAATATGCACTTTTAAAACACAACTTCTCGTCTTCCTCCGGTCCTGTGACGCCCCAGCGCGACCTCACGTAATACGTAATCACGTCAAGAGGTCACGGATGACGTATGCAAAACTAAGCCCCAGTGTTTACAAGTGTGGAGAAAGAGGACCGTTCCGACATTGTTGTATGTCGAATGACGTGACCTTTCGACGTCATCACGCAATTACGTGAGGTCCACAGGACCTGAGGAAGACGAGAAGTTGTGGTTTAATTTTTCTTGCCAAAAATGACAATTGTTTCGCTAGATAAGACCCTTATGCCTCGTTTGAGATCGTTTAGAGTCCTTTGAAACTGCAATTTTAAACCGCATTAAAACTGTTGGGGTCCATTAAAGTCCATTAAAATTTGAAAAATCCTGAAATGTTTTCCACAAAAAACATGATTTCTTCTTGACTGAACAAAGAAAGACATCAACATTTTGGATGACATGGTGGTAAGTAAATTATCTGGATTATTTTTTTAAGAAAATCGACTTTAAAATAATCCTTTAAGATCCCTAGATAAAGATCCCTCACCAGTAACAGCGCTTCCAGATGGCTGAGGTAGGTCTCTTCACTGGCCAGGATTCCAGACAAAACCCTCTTTCTCATCTCCAACCCCTTCTCCAGGTCCAACTCCGCCTGTGCCAAAGAGAAAAAGACTTCACATACTTCTGAACAACTAACACGACACTAAATCATATGACATTAAATTACATACTGGCGTTTCTGGAATGAGCTATAAAATAGCGATTTGGCACTGGCTCAATGGAGCAAGCTCTCTAAGGACTTATAATAACTGTCTTAGTTACATGCGAATCATAGAGAATTTATATCACCTTTGAACTAAATAGAGACTTTCATAGAGTCGACTACATAGCAAGCCCAGAGAAAATGATCAAAGATACCACAGGCATAGAATCCATCCAGAAGTGAGCAATTTTATGTTTTTGTGCATGTAGGATGTGAGCGCGTAGGTTACGCAGCGCTGATAAGGGCTAAATAGGCCTGAAATGTTGGTTTCCATGGCCACAGCACAGGTAATGGAAATCACAGATGTTTGTGATTGTCTCATGAGACTTTCTAGTCCAGATTTTAGGATAAAACATTCTTCCCATCTGCCTCATGACTGTGTTATCACTGCAGTTCACACTGTAAAGTGTGTAATACTTTATTGTATCACTGAACAATATGAAGAAATATCTGTAAGAAAGCCATTTAAAGGTCAATTCCCAAAAAAAAAAAAAAAAAAATCAAAACATTGCTTCCCGACCAGCCCAACATAAGCTAAGACATGAGTAAGGAGCAGGAATGTCTGTGTCAGAGAGTGGAGAGTGCTTGGTATATCAATTTGAAGAGTCATTTCTTTTATGTGTTTGCAATGCCGTTTGGTGATTTTCCGAAACAGAAATAACATTTTACACTAATAAAAGACAATCAATCTGACATTGAATTTGGCTCAATTCATAACTGAAATGTTGAATTATGAATTAAATAAAAAGGGTATAATGCTGCTTGACCACACAAAGCTTGCAGCCACAATGTAAAATGTTGCCAAAGCATTGCTATGTGGTAACAACAGGGTTAGCAATTTTAAAAAGGAAGCCGTAAAATGGACCATTAACTGCAAATGTCTCCTCTGGAGAAAAGCTGTAGAAATGGCCATAGACAGCAAGGTGTGACTCTTCATAAATGTGCAAGCACAGGACAGCTCATTGAAAAACAGTGTACTCATTCAAATCGTATTTTGTTTGAGGCAAAACAAGGTTAGGGAGTGAATAACCTCACCCAATAAAACAATAAAAGAACTAAGGGCACATTTACACGACAACGATTGTACTGAAAACTGAAAGTTTTAAAGAGCACCTATTGTCTGATTCACGTTTTTGTAATTTTCTTTGATGTGTAAGTGTGTATTAGTACATGTTAATAATATGCAACCAATCTGCAAAAATATGCAAAAAAGGTACATATTCCAAAATAAACGATGATGCCAGTTATCGTCTCCAACGTAAATCTCTTTTCTTGGACTACAACAAAGACAAGGATTGTAGGCAACAGTTTATTTCCTGGGATTGGTGATGTAGAGAAGACCGACATTATCATAATTCCTCCCGCCTGTAAGTTAACTCCGGTTAGCATGGCATTGTGACCGAATCTTTCAAACATGGTGAGGAGCGTCACATTTTCGTCTGACGTCAAAGGTATTCAGGCTAATCACAACGTACAGATTAACTGGCCAATCAGGGAAACTGAGCCTTTCAAATCTGTGCGTTTCAGGAACAGAGTGAAATCTGGAGCTACAAAAAAGTATGGTATGTGGAAAAAATGAGCTTTTTAACCATAAACCACCCAAACACATTGTATTATACCAAATACACAAAATAACGTTGCTTTTAGCATTGAAATAGGTGCTCTTTAAATTTTTTCCTTTACCTTTTTGGAAAAACTTTACGAACACACCACAAAGTTGTCAAAACTATGCTTTTCTACACAGATCCGCAAAAAACACAAAAATGCTGTATTATAATTGTGTAGGCCACCATTGTTGTTATTGTTTTCGGGAATTTGCGCATGCCTGCACTGTAAAAATGTTGTGTTGTATCTAATTTTTACGTTTAATCAATTTGAATTTACAATTAATTTAAACTTTTTGACTAATAAGGAGTTGCTATAAATCATATAAATAAAGTGGAAATACATTAAAGGAACAGTATGTAAGAAATTTATATTAATTAATTATAAAATGGCCCTGATATGTCACTAGACATTAAAGGCGGAGTCCACGATGTTTGAAAAAAGGAGACGGGCCGACTACCAAAACACACCTATAGCCAATCAGCAGTAAGGAGCGTGTCTACTAACCGACATCCTTGCCGGGTTGCGTATGTGTGGGGCGGGTCTATCAACAGAAGGTCCAGATTCTATTGGGGTAGGGGCGTGTTTGTTTAGGTGATTTCAAATATCAATATTGGCTTTCAAACATCGTGGACTCCGCCTTTAAGAAATCATTTTTATTTCAAATACTTATATCACTCACAACAGTGGTGTGGCCAGGATATTGTCATTTAAAAAGTGGAGTTGCAGCCTTCAACTGATGTTTATGTTGTCATGTTGTGTATTGGCAACCAGTTGTGTGATTGCAGTACCAGTTTTAGCCACAAGTTTTGTGATTGCAATATCAGTTTTGGCCACAATCCTACATACTGTTCCTTTAAGCTTATTAAACTATTTATTTTTAGCAACACCTCACTAGTTAAGAAAGTTAAAATGAATTGTAATTTCAATTTGAAAAACTTCCACTTTGAAATCCTTTTTTCAGTAGGACCCCAAGTTTCAAATTTACGATTGAAAATGCCGTTGTGTGGCCATCCATATATAGACTTGTGTAACTGGCTTTATTTCTCTGTAGACCATCCCAAAACTGTTTAAAGTTTACCTGAAGCTTAAAGTGAAATGTTTACAAAGCAAATCCCTCTCTAAATCTGTCCATATTACAAATCCTGCATTGGCTGTGTATTTGTTGGATAAACAATTTTTGTGCATGCTGCTGTGTATTTACTAGCAGGGGTAAGGTGTACAAATATGTACTCCAGTTTTTTTTTACTCTGCGTTGATTAAAATCCATGTGGGAGCTAAACACAGGTCAAAAGGGCACTCAAAATCCTGGCATGCACAAATAAACTGCCTGCCTCTGGGCATCGTATTGGTAGGGAGAGCTATCAATCAAACTGACAGCCAATGGCTGTGTCAATGAAGAAGGAAAGGTCTGTTTCGCAATCAATGATTTAATTTGGTTACATGGCTACTGTGTGTGATGTAGACGCTTTTCATAAGACACTAAAAAATAAAGTTGGCAAATGGTGGCAGCTAAAAAAAATTGTTAAGACTATGCAGTAATTAATGCAGGATTTTTTTACACAATGCCAAACTATATGGGATTCAAGCTGGATCAGAATTGTATTTGCAGACTTACAGACTTGGAGGACTCGATCGAGCCAGAGGAAAGGGTGTCACGACTGCTTCGGCTCTTGGAGCTGAGGTGAGGGGAGGAGGAGGGGGAGTCGTCAATGTAGGGCAGGATGTCATGGTGTCGCCGCTGCTCCTCCGCTCGGTCGGCATCGTAACCATAGGTTGGAGGAGTGCCTGCAAATGGTCCATCTGTGAGAAAACAACAAGAGAAATCACTCGAAAACAGTTTTAAAACCACAAAAAAACCAGCTTATTAGAAAAGCCTTTAAAGGCAGAAATATTTACTGCATGGACTGTGTGCAGACATAAAACTATAAACAGCTAATTCTTCAGAAACAGCACTATATTAATTAAGTTTATTGGGAGACAAAAACTTTGTTAACAGGAAAATCCTAAATATTCTCTTCACTAAAAGGTTTGGTTATTAAGCTGCTAACAGTCTCAATGGACCATCTAACATTTACTTGAGCCAATGGTCTCAGTTTAGATAAACTTACAGTTACGATCATATAAGACAAGCACATCTGCATCCCTCTGGGAAAAGTGCAGAAGACTTTCAATTCTTTATATATACAGATTTTCTTTCGATTCTTTTAAAAAGGAGACACCAGTGCACTCTTTTCATTTGTGGATTTAAAGCACTTCAAGACACAGAAGTTTTCAATATCAAGTCAATGCTGATGAAACCCTTGCATTGTTGCTGGCAGGTGCAAAAACTCAAACATGGCCAAGGTAACACAGTGATTTATCCTCAGCATAAGCAATGCAAATGTCTTGTGGATTGATGCAAGTAAATCATAAAAGCAAAGCTATATCCAGTTTTTAATACATTTACTTAAAGAATTAGTCAATTTTCTTAAAAAAATCCAGATAATTTACTCACCACCATGTCATCCAAAATGTTGATGTCTTTTTCTGTTCAGTCGAGAAGAAATTATGTTTTTTGAGGAAAACATTCCAGGATTTTTCTCATTTTAATGGACTTTAATGGACACCAACACCGAAGAGTTTTAATGCAGTTTAAAATCGCAGTTTCAAAGGACTCTAAACGATCTCAAACGAGGCATAACGGTCTTATCTAGCGAAATGATTGTCATTTTTGACAAGAAAAATAAAAAAAATGCACTTTTAAACCACAACTTCTCGTCCATCTCCGGTCTTTTAATTGCGTAATGCCGTGGAAAGGTCAC